>NW_026623467.1:630132-676585 GCF_030028575.1 Malurus melanocephalus | reverse complement strand
AGACCAAAACTCCCTGGACAATTTGCCTTTCTCCAAAGAGAGTAAAAAAAAAAAATCTGCCAGGCAGGAGGAGTGCCCAGGGAGATCCTTCAGGTGGGGCGCAGGTTCTTTTGTCTTCCCCAATTGCCCAACCATCAAAAGAATGACGTGGCAATCAGTGTATCCCAGCAACAAAAATGGGAAAGAAAATTCCCCAAGAAAGGAAACAAAAGGAGAAACCTTAAATCACAACAGTTATGATGTATGAAAAGACAGGAGCCGTTGTAGCTTCACAGGCAGCCTGAAGCTTCACACTTTGGAGGCCAGGCAGTCCTTGGCAGCACAGGGGCTGTTGTATTCTTATGTCAATGTCAGTTATGCCTGCGGAAAGCAGGGTGACCTGACCACTTAATCTCGAGTCTCCCTGGAAACTGTGAGCAGAAAAGATCCTTCAGTATTTCTGAACACGAGCAAAATCCACAGAGGCCTTTGAATCCAGCCACTGTTGCTCACTCTCAATCACCCTCAAAGTTGCTGTCCTGTAACTTACTGGTGTTCTTGTGTGTCCTTGGGCTGCAGGACTCTGACTCTCCGAGACACTCGACGGCATCGAACAGCTCCAACCTCAGCAGCCCTCCCAGCCCGGTTTCTCCTCACAAGACCAAGAGCCTCTCCCTGGAGAGCTCTGACCACGTGAGTTGGGACTCATGAACTGCTTCAGCATTCAGATTTGGCATCACATCAGCTTGCTGTCCCCATGGCTGTCCCCTTCACTTGCTCCAATTCTCACCTKCATCCTCCTAACCCTCCCCATTCCCTGTCTGAAAACGGTCTGGGAGTGGGGTACAGAGGAAGGTGAAAGCTGGTCGTCTTCAGCACCATTCGGCACTGCCTCACCTTCCCAGATCTGACAGCAGCAAATGAGCAAAGCTAGGGTGTTGGTAAATATCAGATGCTGTAGATTTGTATTAGTATTGGTTTCATTTTTGTGGTTACAGCTGCTTCATTTTTAAAGACMTATTTATCCCACTCTCTTTCCACTTCCCAAAAGGTAGCATAAGTAGACCAGACCAGTATCAACATGAGAAAATTCTGAGGGATTTTGTTTTCATACAATAGCTCATTGTACTGTACAAAAGTAGCACAGAGACCCCTTCCCCTCCAAGGGGAAAGATCAGTATGTCAGAGGCACATAAAAGCTTTCAGCCACCACGTTTGAATGTCAATCTGATTGTCGCCAGCAAATCCTTATTGATTAAAATGATGCATATTTTACTACAGTACAGAGTTTAAATAAATACGCAGATGTTAGAGTAAAATACGTATGTATATATTCAAAGAAAAAAAGCATTGTGTATGCAGCAGAAGATGGATGCTTATTTAAGAGAGCCTTTAATTTAAGATTTGTGTTGTCCCTGTTTTCATGCTCGGTAATTACAGACTCGGAGGCCTGGCTAAAACCTCCCGCAGGATAGAGATTCCGCCGCGCTGCCGGCACAGCCCCTGCAGTGCTTTCACAACACTTCTCTCCTTCTGGCCGTAGCAGAACTGAAGCTGTTAATTCCTACTTTCCTCATAGTCCCCATCCTTCTCARAAATGACAACAATTGGCAGCAAGGCCCTGTCCCGACAGCCACGGGCACCGGTGAGCCCGGCACTGCCCTGGTTCTGTGTGTGCTACCCGTGAGCTGGAGCCTTGCAGCAGCTCCAGAGAGGTCCTTCAGGCTGCAGGGGAGCTCAGTGCAGCTGGGTKCAGCAGGAAAACTGTTTCCCTGGGTCAGCCTTTGAGCAGGTTTAACTCAGAAGGGAGCAGTCTTCCACATCTCCTTGACCATCCCCAAACAGAAAACTCTTCCTTGTCATTACCAAATACTGGTTGCTAATACACATCAGCCAAACGAGTGCCCTTAGCCCAAAGCTGGCCCTGGCTGGCTTTGCTGTCACTGTAGCAAYGAAGAACCTTGAAGACTGACCTCACACTGTTCACACTGTGGTAGTCAAAGATGCCTAGTGACCCACAACTGCCACGCTGGCAAGGTTGGTTTTCCTCTCCCCCCTACCTGTGCTGTGGGTTTGTGCAATTTGCAGTTGTTTTTATGTGCTCACCTGCTGTTTGGTTCCAAAAGCAGGRCAGGTTGGAGGGCAGGAAGTATTGCAGTGGAAGGCAGAGCCCACTGAAGTTGCAAAAATAAATAAAAAGCTGAAGTGGTCACCCAGTCAACAATAAAATGAAAAACTGATAAACAAAAGAATGGTAAGAGGAAGATGTCTCTTCTCTTCAGTTAGCAAGGCAGATGTGCTTTTCATTCAGGATGAGCCTCTCTTCCCAGTAGTATTGTTGCTGACTTCATACTATGACCATACTCAAACACATAAGGGCTTTTTGTATTTAGAATATTGGGGTTTGTGGGTTTCAGAAACTTGTTATGGCTCTYGTTAAACCATTCTGTGTTCTTGCAGTCAGCAGTCATATAGAGTTTCACCCATATTGAGATGTTTGGAGTTTTGCAGTTTCTGTCTTCCCTAATAGAAGTTATAGGTAAGTTTGAACCATGTACAGTAATTTCCAGGTATGATCTAAATGTGACATAGGGAACRAGACACAGATCATCTAATCCATTTAATCATGCTGGGTCTCCTAGGTAAGATTTCTCTTTCACTCTGAATCAAGAGGCTTATCCAAGTTTAAGCTCATTCAATCTCATTTTGGGACAGGAATTGAAGGAATTATTGTGGAAACCATCGTATCAAAAGCCTGTCTCTCTCCTGTTGGGTATTTCAGAGTAGCAAGCTGGTTGTGTTGTTTGTTTTCACTTCAACCTACTACTTTTGCAAGCCTGGCATTTGAAATKAAAAGCTTTAGCAAACAGCAAAGCATTTGAAAGTTATTCCTCCCAGAAAAGTTTCTGTACTTCTGAGGGACAGGTAGGCAGGGCGTTATTGGCATTAYTGAAATTCCACATCAGCTTCTTTTTAAAGGCTGCATATTGCTTGAAGTATAGCCACTGCTTTTTCCCCACAATTCCCTTGTTTTGGTGAAGCATGTCCACACACTTTTCAAAGCCTTTGCAGACTAGTTTTGTATTTACTGTATGTTGTATTTAAACARTAATCTTATTTTGATGTTGAGAGAAGGCATTTAAACAGCAGTCATTGATGACAGAGCAGCCTGCATGGCAGTCCCCTGAGAGAGGGTCACAGGATCTTTTTTCATGGACWTTTTTTTCYRCAGTTGTGCTAAAGCTCTATCTGMAAATGGAACCCAAAGAGCCACGACACAGCAAACCATTAAACTGAGTAAAACCCTTTGTTTACTCCGTTCCAGTGCCTGCAATCTGTTGATATCAACCCCTGGCATTTTCAGGCAGAGCATAGATCAGCTGTGTTACAACACTAAGCTCAGAGGATGAGAGCTCCACGGGCCTACACTGGTTGTACACTACAATGTCTAAGCCTCAGCAGTCTCCTCTAGGATTTATTTAATCATGAGTTTTTGTCCTGTGTGTTTTTGTAYGTTTCTGTTCAGAAGAGAAACAGCAACTGTTCTCCCAGTTGAAAAGCAAATGACCATATCACTTATTTGAAAAGAGAAAAATTGTCCTAGGACTAAAACAGTTTTGTGTATTTGGGGACCATTTGGTTATAGACTCAATTTRAAACCACACCCATCTCTTTTTGTTGGTATGCATACTGCAGCTGAGCTTTCTAAAGACTCATTGGGCTAGGAGAAGTWACTTGGTCATTTGAACTGTAAGACTCTTGACTGGTATCTCCCAAAGCAGTTGTCTCCTGAGGTTTGATGTTTGCTCCTTTGCACTGTAGCACAGCTYCAACTTCACAGGTCGAGGGCTGCATTTTGTTCCAGGAGCTGAAAAACTCCCACTGAATTCCTGACTGTAGCACATGTTCTCTGTACACAGGATGTGTATCTAGCTGATTTTTTTCCTTTTGGCTGAGACTGAAGGTGTTTGCATTTTTGACAATGCTTAAACAGATGGGTTGTTGGKGTTTTGCCTTTTTTTTTCCTCTTTTGATGGCAACAAGGATCTGAACAGATTCAGGCAGCTACTAAGGATTCCAGGGTATAGGATGGAATAGGTTTGGTAAATAGTTTTCCCCTGCACGTGTGCACACACAGGTATGTGGCTTCCTCCCACATTTCATAAACCCAAAAGCAGAGTTACAGTACTCTCTTCTCTCTTGCCTTTGGCCTGTAGAAGACAGCTGGTGGTTTCAAAAAAACATTCCTGAGGCTGTGGTGAAGTAGTTGCTKCTTTTCCCCTCCATTAGTTGCTGTGGCTTGTTATGAATGTGCATTTTGCCCATTTAAATGAGTTTCCAAACGAGTCAGGAATGTTATCTCTTTGATTTGATTCTGGTAAGTTGCAACCCAGGTGTGTTATTCTCAGGTATATGGCAGAGGGAAGTTAAGGGTCTTGCCATACCAAGAAAGTCCAGAAAGCAYGGTTTATTTATAGAAAAATAGTTTAACTGCACCTAACTGGTTCACGGTGTGTGTCAGCCTTTCCCAACAGAACAGTTGAATTATTAACACACAAACAGATTCTGGCCCCGTGTTGTCTTGCATGGCCAGACCCTGAATGACAGGACAAACATGCTCTTGGGTGGAAAAAGGGTTTCTTTCCCAGTTTGTATAATTTTAAATGAATGCATTAAGGATAAAACTTACTGCAGTGCAAGTACCCACAGCTCCCAAGCCTTAGCGTGAGAATCAGTGGCACACAGCAATTCCTGCTGTGGGTTCTTTTGTTAAGAAGTCCGTTCCATGGCAGAAATGGGACAACTTTTCTGCACTAACAYGAAGTGCACCCTTCTGTGCACTTTGTGTTCACACTTTATTTGGTAAACACCCCCAGAAGCTGCTCTGCTGCAGGCTTTCCAGTCTGAATTCCAACTCCTCTCATTCCAGCCGCAGCTCAGTGCAACCTATTTTCATTCTCCATTTAAGAAAGTCACATCTACAGGGAAGAAATCCACAAACAAACCAGTGTTGCTATACCTGCCTTTTTATGTATGACAGTTTCATATCATTTATTTTTAAAATATGTTTTTTAGGTTTTTCATTGTAATATTATTGTACAGTTTTGCATGGCATAGATGTAATCACTTTTTTGTTTTAGAGTATAAAAGCTGACAAGTGTGCGTGTGGGGGAAAGATTCTGCTTTTTGCCTCTTCTCACTCTTTTGTTTAATGCCCTCAATGTTGTAGGGGACATTGTAAGAGATTCTCTGCTACAGAACAATGATGTAGATTCTTTTGCACAGAAATATTTAAGGTGGAACAGTCAACAATGTAAAAATGACTTACCACCAATATTTTATGTTGGTAACACACTTAATATTAACCTACTTTGATGTACTGCAATAAAACAGGGAACTGTTAGAAATGCAGCTGTTCTGTCTTTTTTTCCCAGCTCCCTATGTTAAGCTTTGAGGAGGAAATGTAAAGGGGAATGATGGTGCTCTTGAAGGTACAACTGGTTTTAACACATCTGCATAARTGCACAGTGGGAAGAAAAGGAGTATGTGAGAAAATCGATTTCCCTTTAGCAGCTTTCCGAAAAAATAAGCAGATCCCTTTAAAAATACAAAATCAAAGGCACTGCATACTTTGCTATATTGAACTACCGTTTTCCTGATCTTTTCCTTAGGTCAGCTGTGCTGTGATGACCTAAGAAATAGGTATAGAGTTGTGCTCAGTGTTTTTGATGTTCCTCCTTCATTTGTAGTTACACATCGAATGTTTCAGCTGTCYTAGGGTTAGAGGCTGGATTGTTAGCTCAGAGCTACCACCATCACCTTGACCTTCATACATTGTTAAGTAACATCTCARAATACCTTTGAAGCTTTGCATGTGCCCTGACCCTTTCATATAAAACACTAGTTCCTCACTCCCGTCCCTCTCCTTCAGTCAAAASTATTCCTTTCTTAGCCCTTCACTGCAGTTGCTGTGAATTTAAGCCCATGGCTCATCCCATTGAGGCAGCTGCTGTAGCTCTGGGACACACCATGGTTCCTATGCTCTGACTTTCAATCAGTGCTTTATTTCTGATTTCCCAGGGGTCCAGTTGCAGATCACAGCTGTGAAGGTCTTGGGAAACAGGCCTGGTAATGTAARGGTTCTGGGGATTAGAAAAGCAGAAAGTGAACAGCATGTTCCCCTCCTGTTCAGCTCCTCAGCATTCATTTTCTGTTTTGATACAGCAGCCAGGTTGACTGAGAAAAGAAGGTAGGAAAATCACTGCTACAAGAGGAAGCCTGAACCTTCATCCTTTAGAATGGAAAATCACKGTCATCAGAGAGGCAGCTTTAACCTCCCCCTTGCCCTGAGCAAAAAAGAAATGTTTTCACAAGGGATTTTCTAGAACATAGAAGCTTCCTGCAGCACAGAAACACTCACATCCTCAGCCTGCAAGTGTAGTTCAAGCAAATGCAGTGGCTGGCACGGAGCAAGCAGGGATCAAATGTTCCTGCTCACTGTAAAATGTCACAACKTCTCTGAATTGAAGCCAGGGCATCCTTTCTAGCCCATGTTTTCTGCACGGCTGTTACTCTGACATGCAATTCCCCCTGTCACAAATCTCTCTGGACAAAGCTGCAGCCATTATTAATGCTTTTAGAGCATACACMAAAGGCCAGGAGAATTAGAGACTGAGAGCTCTAATTAGCTCTCCTAATAAAGCAACATCTCAGCTTCTGTGAGTTGCCACCCTCTTGGAAATGCAAAACAACTGCACTGTTCAGCTCGATGTCATTCCTAAACACTCTTGGGAAGGGGAATSTGTGCCAAGAACTGAATGCTCTTGCCCAGCATGGTATACACAAGATCTGGGCTGACGAGTGCTTTACTGGAAAGTGAACTGTAATGCTCCAGTTTATTCTGTTGCCTTTACAAGTTTCTCGACACATGCTGGCCTTGAATCTTCAGTTTCAGAAAGTCTGCTCGGCAGCTCACCTAATCTCATTCCCACGTCAGCTTTTTATACTTTGCTTTTTAAACATAAGCATTTAACAGCTCAAACAACCCTGCTGTTTTTACAGGTGCAGGATCTAGATCCAAAGGGGAAAAATKAAAACAATACTTATTAGAACTCAAAATGATAAGGATAGTTCCTTTAACTTTGTACACTGACAAACTGCTTGATGCAAAACTTGTACTTCACTGAACAGCGGAATTCACTCCTCTCAAAATGTTCAAAAATAATCTGACCAGTATTTTGATTTAAACTGCACTGCAACTTGTTCAACAACAATGAACAAGTTCTTCAATGAAGTGGCTTACATGGTTTATGGCTCTGGAATAAAGGCAATACCATAATCTGTTTTCCCATTTCTCAAGGGTCCCTCCTGAGAGAGTCCATCTGTTCACTTACCTGTTCTTTCCCTCTGCAGTGTCAGCTGTCAGGATTTCACACATACTGAAGTGTAAGATCATACACCCTCTACATTCCCGGGCTGTGTTAACTGAGTAGGACCAGCTGAGCCTGCTGGTAAATACCTGGCACTTGCCAGAGAAGAACACCTGCCTTAGCAGCAGCAGGTGAGCCTCAACTCCAACAGCCTCTCCTTCACAAGTGGAGGAAAGGCAGAGAGACTGCTAACAGAGTGATTAAAATACAGGAAGATCAGAAAACATGTAAATTAYCAGGAATATTCCTGGCAAGACCGTGTTCAGGCTGGATGTCCTGGCTCCATCACAAAAGTKCCACAGCTGCAGTGAAGAAGGCATGAACAGGCCACAGGTGGAAGGCTTGGCAAGGGTAGGAGCAATGCCTTGAGCAAACAGTGCAACAAGAGGAGAGCTGGAAGCTGCTGCTGCTGCTGAGCTSCTGTTTACCCCACAGACCAGGACATGGCTCACTTGACTGTCCATTCCCACCCCGAAGATGACACAGCCACCGGCAGCAGGCCCACCGCACAAGCATTTTTTTATTGAYATCAGGAAGTCATACAGGTAACAGGCTTTGTACAAAAACCTACAAAAGTCAATTTCCTAGCTTGACTCCAAGAGTTTAAAACTGTGCGTCTGGTTTGAACTGTGTGATGTTTCAGTTGGAGCTGCTCACCAGAAACAGGACATCTTTGTCTGCCTTGCTGCAATTTCTGCCTTACAGGAAAACACAGACAGACGAGGGTCTTAGTCAGGCATCCAGCAAGCAGTCGGTGTCAAGAGTTATAGTTTATCTAACTCGCCCTCAGGAAAGCTGATWCCTACCAGACAGTGAAGGATCCCACCATTTGTGCTCAGATCTAGCTCTGCTGATTACATATTTGACTCCCAGAACTGAGATGGGTTGTGAGAGTGTGTATGTGTGTGTTTAAAAAGAGACTGGCACTCAATTCTCAAACTTTGAAAGTATTTCCTATGTTTAGCTTGCAAGCCAAAAAGAGGCAGAAAGCATAAAACTTCTACTTACACACATGCCCTTTGCATTAAATCAATGTCAGTAAAATCCAGGAGGGTTCTCAGACTGCCACCACTTGACTTACAAAAATGTGGGGGAGGTGCTGGATGTGTCTGTGGTAGGGAACGCCTTGGTATTCCATTCTMTAGTTCACAGTACGAAAACTACTTGAATTCCACCTCAGCTTGAAAGAGGGAAGGCTTTTAAAAAACAATTTGTGAAGAATTACAAATAGATCTCAGTATTAAATTCTGCTCTTGTCCTCCTTCCCCTACTTGTTATAAAACCCTCTCAATATGCAGCCACCACCACAAYGTTAAAAATGCATTCAAGGTAGTCAGCTGGTGCCTTGAAGCAGCACAGAAGCACTCAAGAGTTTCCTGCAAGCTGTGGGCTGTGCTGGCAGTCCAGGTAGGACAGACCCAGCAGGAAAGAGCAGCTTTGTCCTCGTGGAATGCACACTTGGCTTCCAGGGCACGGGGCTGCTGCATCTCGAGAGGATGGAGAGTTGGGGAGCAATGCAGGGGAGGCTTAGAATGCTCTCTGCAAGGCTCAGCTGAACTGGGCCCTCAGAAMAAGAAAAGTTCATTCTTACTAATCCTCTGGCTTCTTACCCCTGCTGCTCCAGTATTTGCTATATGCCTCTTGGAACATGCTTTTGCAGGGAATTTTGGCCTTCAGTTTGGTGCAGATCAGGAAAGAACCCCCCATCTTCCGATGAAGAGAGTAGGTCTCCTCTGGYGGGGGGACGAGCCGATGCTTCAGCATGATTGGGATTAAACCATGGATCTTCTGAGTGGTGCTTTGGGTGCCGAAATCAAAAGGCTCCTCAGAYGCAAATGCCTCCCCCAGGATGAGTACAGCATTTAAGTGGGCATCTTCCATTTCCTGCCCAAAAGGAAAGAGGGATAAATTGTTAGCCATGACAACCACCAGGGAGGAAARGAAATGCTAGTGCTAACAGCAGCAGCTCAGGAGAAACACCCAGCCCTATCCATRATAAAGCTCCAGCAAGACTGAGGAACATTTARTTCACASAGTTCTGAGCARCTAAACCTTCCAGAAGACCATCTTCCCAGTCATGAAATWTCAGGAATTGTCATCACCTGCAGGGTCTTGCAGGGGGAGAAAAGGAAGAACAGTGGTTTTGGGGCTAGCTGTATCCTCATTACTCTTCCTGTTCCCCAGAAGAAATGAGAACAAAAGCAAAACCTTTTTTACCCTTCTCCTTCATCCTTATCAACAGGGCTTTTGGACTGACACTTTTTACCAAATCAAGAAATCTGGGGAAGTTCACAGACCCATAACCACATTTTCTGTGGCCAACACCAAAATCAGATTCTTCTGCTCCATACCTTGATTTCATAGCCAGTGAGGAATTTCATTTCAATGGACTTCTTGAGTACTCTCTCTCTGTCCATGTCAGCAGCTGCCTTGATTACCTGAGTAAGAGGAATACTTTCAGAAGGGCTAAGAGATGACAGCAACATTTTGAGCACAGGACTGCTGCACAGGCCACAGGAGCACACATGAACACCACCTGCCTGCTCACTTCCCTGCCTCTGTCCTCCTTCAGGGGCCTGCATGCTGGCCAGGTTAAGAGCCACTGGCAGAAAGATACAGCCCTTCCCACAGCTACACATGGCCCAGAGAATGTAAAGGACAGCAAAAGAGCTTCACAAGCAGTCAGCCCCGCCCCCAAAGAAATAGCAGAGCCAATTGTGAGCAGCTTTAGGTGGCAGCTGCTGGCCCTGGCAGCTCAGTTACCACACACAGAACRTGGTGATCACAAAGGAAGCACGTTTGATTTTACATCAAGGTAACTATCAGTGGAAAAGCTAGAAATCTCAGGAAGAGGCAGGGAACAAGCAATTCCTGCATTTCCTCCTACAGAATTGCAGAACTGTGCGAGCTCTGATACACCCCACTGCCCAAGCTCCCTAGCAAGCAATGCTGCAGTTCACTTCTGTGAACATGCCAACTCAGAGAACAGCAGCTTGCAGCAGATGTGCAGATGGCCAGGGCAAGTGATGAAACAGGAACAGAGATCACTCTCTTGCCTCCAGCCCTGCTTCCCTCCACACCCAAAGAGTATTCCAGTTCAAAGTGATAACAGCTAAGAGATAAGAGTATTTGCAAAATCAAGTGCAGCTCCCTAGGACACAGTGCAAGTGCTCACCTCTATGTAAACATCTGTGAACTTCTCATCAAACCCTCGTGTTGCTCCGAAGTCCAGCAGGGCCACCTGGAAAAGGACAAACCCATCTGTATTACAGAGCCAACCATTCTGGTAGAATCTGATATTAAGAATGTTCCTGATGTCTTTAGGAAGCTCAGCTGGTTTTCCCAGAACTTTCCTCTGCATCCCAACTACCCTTGACTCTTTTATTCCCAGTCTGCAGCCCCAAGAGCTGCACCAGCTGAGGAGGAATGGCCGATGCCCAGTGCCCACTCTGCCACACCTCAGGCTTTATGTGCGGGAACAGAGCAGCAATGAACATTTTCCCAGCACTTTGCAGCACAGACACACAGAATCACACACAGAATGAACTAGGCTGGAAGAGACCTTCAAAATTATCAACTCCTCATCAACTAAACCAGAGCACTGAGTGCCACATCCAGTGTTTTTTTTTTAACATGTCCAGGGATGGTAACTCCACCACCTCAGGAATAAAAAAGCAATTCCATCTGCCCKACAGGGCACAAACAAGCAGCCAAACAATGAGCAGGAATTGCTACCCTTATCTTCAGCAGAGCATGAGAGCATTTACCCGAAGAGTCCTACTAGAGCACTGCAGCTTCCTACTGGCCACCTTCAGAACAGACCCTRAGGCTAAGGAAGGAGCTGTGACTGGATCTGGGGCTGGTTACAGCAGCCCTGCTTTCCTACCCAGACCTAGTGAGRGCATGTGGCAAAGGGAAGGTTTCCCTTCGCTATCTGCCCATGCCTCAAGGACAGGAATCAGAGAATCTCWGTAAGGGCTCATTAAACTCTGGGAATGGTAAATAATCAAAAGCTGGTGAAAACCAGTGCTTGTCTAGGCAGAACAGTGGCTGCTGGGGCTTACCTTGTGCAGCTGTGGGTCATAGAAGAAGTTTGACCAGTTGGGGTCAGTCTGCATGTACCGGAACTCAAACAGCTCCCGCAGACACAGCGTCAGGATGTTCTGACAAATCTTCAAAAACAAGGAGAGACGAGAAACAAGTCAGGAGGGCAACAAGCCCTACTCACACCTGTAACTTAGAGCAGGCACCAGCACACAGGGAGCATATCACCACACTGGCAGGAACCATCTGTCTATGCTGCAGAACTCCTGCACAGGTGAAGGAGCACCTCTCAGCAACTCCCAGCCCACACCWGCCATGGGACATCCTTAGCAGATGGCACAAATGCTCCAGGGGTCATCCAACTACATTTTGGCCTTGCCTTTTGACTTCCCAGCATTGACTACACACTGGGGGGCTGCAAGAATGGRAATCTTGCATGATGYACAGACCCACCATGTACTCCTCCTTCTGTGGGCTCAGAACTGAGCCAGCTTGAGGGAGGAGCAGCAGAACTCACCTCGGGACTGACACACACAGGAAAGCAAGAGTAGCAGTCCCTGAAGAGCCCCCTGCTGAATTGCATACTCCAGCAAGCTTTTCTGTGGGAATTGCTGAACTGAAGCCTGTTCAGCAGAACTGCTGACCTCACTCCGCCCCTCTCCAGCTTCTGTTGAGTGAAACATCACCATCCAAGGTGGAGGAAAGCACCAAATGCAAACCAGACCCTGCCACAGGACACTGCCATTTGAATAAGAAAGCAGAGGCTCAGCCAGGCCAGTTGCTCGTAAGAAAGAAGGGCTGCACCTGCAGCAACAGCTCAGCTCAAAGCCTGATGATAGAGCAGCTCATTGCAAGGGACAGACCCTAAGAGCAGGCAGCCAGCTCTGGCACAGCTTCAGATCTAATGTGACACTGAGATCTGCTCATCTAGAGGAACAGACTCTGCCCTCTTGCCCAGTGACCTGCTGACAGCTCACACCAAGAAATACACACACACACAAATCCRAATACCAGGACAGTTATTTCTGCWACTAGAACAGCTGCTTGTCCCACCACAGCACTCCAATCCCTGGCTATATTCAGCACCAACGCCTACCTATCCCCACATCCCTGCTCTTGTTTACTGACAGGTACTTTTCCAGCAGCCCTGTGCAGCACAGGTCAGCCCTGCAGGAGATGGCACCCAGCTACTTGCACTGACATGATTCTGCAATCCTGCCCAGAAGAGCAGCTGCATAAGACCCCTTCTCCCCTACTGACAGTCCCTCCCAAACATAAAGTCATCACACAGCTAGGCTACCTCCCCTTCAGCTGCCCTTGCCATTCATCCCCTCCAACCYCTCCCTGCTGGATGCTGGTGCCTGCCTGGGCCCAAACAAGCCTGGAGAGACTTCAGTGTCACTGCCACCTTCCCTAACCAAGCCTTCCTAAATGCTCCAGACAATTCCTGACTGCAGCCCAGCTCAGGGCCATGAGRCATTCCCCTGTCCGGCAGTCATGGGCAGGATGAGCACCCTGAGCAAAGGCAGAAGCACGACCTCCCCACTTTACCTCATTTCGAATCTCCTGGCTCAGCCCTTCAGCTTGATCCAAGGGAAAGCCAGACACCAGCTCAGTGGTCAGCACGTGCTTGCTGCACAGCTCATCAATTACTCTCGGGACGTAAAAGAAGGGGTGGTCTTTCAGCAGTTCACTAAGGATGGAGAAAGGAGAGGAAAAAGTTAGGAGCCCTGAGAGCAAATGGAGCYATCAGCAACACATCACAATCCCTTCACCAGCCTCTCCCCACACCCTGGCTGSGGCTGCCAGGATGTGTTTTCCTCAGCAATTACAGTAAGGGATTAAGTCAGCAGAAACCCTGCCAGTGCTTTAGAGCTGCTGCCAGCTCCTGAGATCACGTCTCCTGCCAGGGCAGTGATATTAGGAAGGCTCCAGGCCGGTGCATCAAGGGGCATTGGGCTCTTCTGCTCATCCCACTTGGCTTCAGGGCCAGACTGCACACATGGAAGAAAGGACTTTGCCAAGAGGAGTGATGTCACAGGGACAGTTCTGCAGCAGGACAGGAAGGGTATCCAGCCTCCAACAGCGCTGCATTGTCCAGCTACCACGTAAAAACAGCAAGCCAAGAGGGCAGGCAGCACTGGTGATGGTACCTGCTGTAAGAGCTGAACTGAAAACCTCCCAGGCTGAAGGATGGGGAAGTTCTCACTGGGCTGACATAAGAGCATACAGAACAGCACTGCAGCCCAGCCTCGGGAGTTACTGCAGCACCTTCACGTGTGCCAGGACACACAGATTTGCATGGGAGCAGGGAGGATATGTGATCATATTTCAACTGACTGAAGCCATGCCCACCCGAGACAAGGTGGTAATTCTGGGGGATAGCTCAGGCCACAGCCATGCACCTTCCCCTGTGCCACACAACAGGGCACAACAGTCATCTCCCCACCATCCCTGAAGTCAAGCAACCTCTCCTGCATTTCCCACACACACAGAGAAGGGGCTGAAGGCAGTGGTGTGAACATACTGGAATTTCCTTGCACAGGCAGCTTCTCTCAGGTAGTCACACTCCAGGGCCAGCTCTCTGCTCACCACTGCAATCAAGTGCTCAGGGAACAAACCTGAAGGTCAAACACGAGAGGAGAGATTAGGCTTAGAAAAAAGGACCCCCTYAGGCTAAGCTTTCCAGAGCTGCAGCTGAGGAGCACCCTGCTGTCAGGCCAGCTCTGAGCTGAAGAGCACAGGAGGCCCCAGAGAGCCAAGGTGTATTCCCAACCAGATGCAGGTTCTGCAGTAACCCCAGGCCCAGGCTACACAGCTGCTCCTAAGGCATGGTGCATCCACACCACTGCTCTATGCAGCAGAGRTCTGTCCTCTCCCAGCTCCCACCCCACAGCCCAAGCTGTCTGTTCCTGCTATTGGCATGGCTGTGCAGGGACACACACCAAAGACAAGCACCCAAACACTGGGAAAAAGCAGCAAAAAAAGGCTCCAAGCCATATCTGCCCCCAAATGGGAAGAGGCACTGCCAGGCAGGAACAGTCAGCATGACTAACACWGTGCACTGCAGCAGCAGCACGTAGCCAGGGCCTGACATACCAAGCCCAGTCTTCCAAGTCTTGAAGTTAGAAAACCAATTTACTACTTGGGCCAGACACAGCTGGGGATGCAGCAGCCTCTGCAGGGGCCTGCCCAGCCACTGCAGATAACAGTCCCAGATTTTGTCAGCACCCAGYCTGATTTTAGAGCAGCATTTGTGTGGTCCCACTAAGATTTATASCTGCTGCAGGCGGGTATTTGGAAAAAGGAGTAGTAAAAGGGACTTATCCATGTGCTGGGACACTGAGCAAGTTCTAAATCTGACAATTCTCCACAACTCTGATTGGAAAAAACAATGATTGGGAAGAGCACAGAATGTCAGGCATGGAGGGCTACAAGCAGACACGGAGAAGAATGAGTTCTGCCAAATGTACCAGAAAGTAACAGGACAAAGCAAGACTACCTCACCTGAACACTGCCCACACTCCAAGCCTAGAAAGCCAACAAAAGTGAGGATTCCCAGGCACTTTATACTTTGCTAAGAATCCCCATGGGTCTGTCACTATAGAGAGCACACAGAGACAAGTGCAAGTTACTCTGGCAGGTGTGTGCATATACATGGCCAGAAAAAACACAGGTGCACTTCTCACCCCACAGAGTGGGCACTGGAGCAGGCAGGTGCCCAGCAAAGGCAGCAGCARCTCTGCAGCAGGACAAGGGAACAGAGCATGGCTCCCCAAACTGGCCCTGCACCCTCTGCCCACATCTACCACCTCTCCTGCTTTCTGCAGGAAATCTGCTCCTGGGCAGACTTAGTATCTTGAAGATCTTTTCCCCAGTCCATGGAATGGTCTGCTTGAAAGGGGTTGGCAGAATTTGACCTGCACCAATRGGAACACAGGGCCTGCCAGGGTCTCTGTCTTTTTACCTTCAGGGAGAATATTGCTCATGCTCAGGACAGTCATCAGGTTGTTGACATCACTGTTGATGCTCTGGGCGACTCCGGGGTACTGTGGGACAGAATAGGAGAGGCAGTGTTGAGATTAGATGACCTGGTTGTACAGGACATGATAGAAACAAACACCTTCTGGCTCAGCATCCACTGCCCCCAGTCACAGCCACCTACAGCCTGGCAATAAGCCAGGGCATTCCAGGGCCACACATCCTTCCTCTGAAAGCTTATTCAAAGCCCAGCAGCTAAACCAGGGGACAGACAGACAAGATGGAGCTCAGAATCTCCAATCATTCTGATTGGAATCAGAATGGCTTGTTCAGATCCTCTGATGGGAATTCACCCAACATGTGATAGGTTCTCAGACACACAAATCCCACAACAGCTACRGCAGTCAGTCATTTCCCTCCCACAGCTGAAAGCACACAGCCCTGGAAGCCCAGTGTGTCATTCCCAGCAGTAGGGCAAGTGCTGAGGCCCCAGCCCCGTCCTGGCAGAGGCGCCTTCTGTTCTCACCTTGTCGCTCAAGAAGAGAATGAGCCTGCACTGCTGAGAATGTGTGCTAATGCCAGAGGGTTGAGTTTCTGCTGCTGTTTCCTTGGCCTGACTTCAGACAGTACTTGGGATACAAATGGCTTGAGAAGACATCAGCATCCACTGATACTATTTCTGAAGTCACCCCATACTATAAACCCACCAATCGGATGATGAGCTTTGGYTGGGATACTGCTCAGTCAGCAAGAACCTCACTCCTTTGGATTACAAACCATGCTGTACAAGGAGCTTTAGCCCTAGAACTTAGTTTTGTTGGAAACAGCCACCTGAAGTGCTGACAGCAAGGGATATGACTGCTGACACCTAGAAAGGGCCCTGRGGCAGGTGCACATCCCAGACAGGGAACTGACCTGTGGAGCAGGTGAGACCCTCCCATACAGCCCTACAAGTACAAGGAGTCCCTCAGCACCTTTATCTCATGCTGCAGTGACATATTATGGGATGTCTCTGGCTCATCTGGACTTGGACTGGCTCAAGCCRCAAAACATTTCCTRTCTTTTCCAGTCAGCTTGCACTAGSTAAGGTATCACTCAACCCACATCTTCACTTGCATTAAAATATTTATTTGTCTGGCATTCACAGGCAGCTCCCCTGCCTTTCTATGGGCTCAAAGAAGACAAGGCTGGTCTGYAAAGCCCACCTGGATTTTCATGGCAACTTCTTTCCCATTTTTCAAGCGTGCCAGATGAACCTGACCAATTGAAGCAGCAGCAAAGGGACGTTCTTCAAAGGACTCCAGTTTATCCCTCCAGTTGGGGCCGAGATCGTTGTTCAGAGTTTTCTGCAAATAAAATGAAAGGATCAGGGTATGGGAAGCAAAGATTTAAGACTTTCACTATTGATATCATGCTCCTCTAAGGTGACTGAGTTCAGAGTATCGATAAYCTGCACCAAGACAAGGAGTGGTCCAGGCAGCAATGCTGCCCCAGCACTGAACAGATGCTGATCAGATCTSTGCCCTAAAGGACAGAAGTCTTAARCACCACTGCCTYGGCAATCCAGACATCCCCTTTTTGGTGCCACTTGCTATCTTCCAGAAAATGAGCAAGGAGTTAGCTATTTCTCCTCTTTCATCATGCTGCCAAGCTGAACAGCAGCAATCCAGGCATGACTTTCTTTAAGGCAATATTGACAATTAAGCATCACAGCCTGCTTTAACAGCTTTTTTGCTACCCTGCCAGACTGCCATATTGAAGTTCTAGCTCTGCTTAGTGTCTTGCAGAAGACAAGCAGTGCTGGCAGTTCCCTCTGCATCACTCTTTACATATTAATTTACAGAGAACATATACACTGGGGAAAGCAAACTTAGTTTGTTTCATTCTGGGTCTTCATAATGGCAAGTTAACGAAAATGGTAAGGACAAAGCTGCTGTTAATTTTCCAGCAGACTAAGTCTGCTTCCTTCTTGTAAGTCTGTTTCTAAAATGGGATGTAGACATAGCTAGACATGGGCTTAACACCCATGAGAAAGAGAATAGGAAACAGAAGGGGAGGCTGCACTTAATAAAACCCAATAATGKTATTTGTGTGCAGCATCCTGTTCCATCAACATTCATCTCAGCACATGAAAAACTCTCATATTTTTTCCCTCTGTCTAGAGATGAACTTCCATTTTTTGAGAGAAAAGACAGCATAAAATTGAGAGAAGAAATCACACATTACCCACAACTGAAAATATGTAACCTTACTGAAAGAATGCTCTTTAAAATCCCCATCCACCTCCCTTACTAAGGTATGTCACAGGTGACATTCATTCTGTTACTGTCCCCTTCCCTGATAAGTAGTCAGGAATATTCCTCACCATCATCTGCTTTATTGGCATGAAGTCAGCACTCTGACGTACACGCTCAAAAATCCTCTGGAGATGGGGGTTGATGAAGGCATCATCTGCCAAGGGAAAAGCACACTGCAGTCAGTGCAGGCATTGCATTCTTCAACACACAGAGAAAGGTACACAGGCATTCAGACAAATTGGGCTGTCCTGCTCCAGGCACAGCCCAGRGAAGGTTTTGGAAGTAGTTCTTTTGGTATGGTGACAGGTTGCACAAACCCCAAACAGTGCTCTGCCTCTGTTACACGCCAGCCCATCTTCTGGCTGACAGCAGGACAATACCCAGCTCTAGGAGAGGCCACTGCCTCATGGAAACACACGTCACAGAAGGGACCCCTGGAGAGCCATCCTATTGCTCCAAGATTCCCAATATGGTTTAATCCAGTTCATTTTAAGAGGCARCAGCTCTTCTTAAAAGCTGTGCAATGGCAAAACACCACTTACACAARTACTGAACGCTTGAGGAAATCAGGATTCAGCATCTGCTACTGTAAACAACTGCCCAAATGCAGAGCGGCTACAAGTGGGTAGAAGAGAACAGAACTGAGCCAAAACATTTAAGTTGGGATTCAGCAAGCAAATATTTATAYTCATAAGAAAGAAGAGGGGCTGGGGCATCTTGAAAGATTAGTCCTCCATTTGAGCAAAGGCTTCTACAGCTCAGAGAAAAACTACCATTTCTGGCAAAGTTTTCATTTCATATATTATTATAGAGTAATTAGATTTATCTGCTGATCTCCCAACACTGGAAAAGTCCAGGCTACAGACCTTGATCCTGAAATCTGAACCTGCACATGCGACTGTGACATTCAAACAAAAATTTATTGTACCTCTCCAAATACACATGCATGAATCACCTTATGTCTATCCCAGGAAACAAGAAACAAACAGTGACCTTAAGAGGACTGTCCCGGGAAGAAGGGTGGAAAGGAATGGAGAGAAAAAGATAAATAATGCAGAGATGTGACATTAACATTCAGCATTGTTTACAAATTCCCACTGAAGCCATAGCAGCATTTAAAAGTACTAACAAAACYCCACTGTGGAACCAGCAGGAGTTTTTAAGAGGAGCTCCCATTCCATCACTGCAAGCTGTAGATGAGCAGGCTTTGCAGGAACAGTGAACAGAACTCCTGTTGTGATGTTACAAACCCRCAAGAAGGTGAGACATTGCATATGCGTGTGCATTGCAAACACAGAAACCAATGCCTGCTCTGTCACTGATGGTGTGTCACTGCCCAGCCTCTGAACACTCTAAAAACTATTCTCAGGGCTGTGTGAAGATATTAACCATCCTGCTGCAACATGTCACCTGCACAGCCAAGGGTGACTGGGCAGARAGAGAATGGATCTCACAAAGAGCAACCCTTGCTCCCGTAAGCTCTTTATGTAGAGGCATCAGCATCTGCCACGGCTATTCCAGATAAACTTCTGTTATTTTCCTTTTTGCTGACATCCAAAAACTTCTCAAGGGATTTCAACCCCTGGTCTGAGAGGGCATCCATCTTTAGCTGGGGTGCTTGACCACCCCCACTCTTTGTTTGTGAGCGCAACGTCAAATAGCCAAGAAACCTGTAAGTCCAGGTTGACTGTACAGAAACTCAACAGCAATGTCAAAAATCCATCTTGTTGTGGAAGCAGCTCTGCCAAAGCCAGGCTTACAACATGCGATGAATAAGGTTTTACGTCTTTGTGGTCAACTGGTGAGGCTTTACTGGAACAAAACTCAAAGCAGGAGYCAAGGCAGGGCACTCAGCTGGCAAATGCAGTTGCCTTTTCAACACCTCCCACCACATCCAACACAGGATGATTGGAAGCTCTTGGCATCTTTTCTGTGTATGACCTTTAGGAATGTGGGACCCTCAAAATTCCACTGAATCCCACATCAGAGAGACAGAGCAGACATGAGGGGTTTTAAGGACACTGCTTTGTGACTTGTGCTCAGCTGCAGGGAGCCCYTGCCCTCAACTGGTACCCAGATCTGGTGATAGAAGCAGTAAATTCAAACTCACCAGGCMACAGAGAAGCCCATGAAGTGGCAGGACCTGCATGAAGCCCCCCTGTCTGAACAACCAGCCAAGAAACAGACACCKTGCATTGTTGGTGGTGCCTGATTTATTTCACCACAGCTGTCCCTCAGCAAGGTCACCATGGGCCTGTGTTCTTGCCAGGCACAGCACTGTCTACACACATAACAAGAGTCCAAATGAGGGCTGGGTACAGCCACCGAGGTTGCTCAAGGCCTATTCCTGACACCAAAGTGAAGTCAATCAGCAAGTATTTGACAATCCTGCCAGTGTACAGTAACATTAGGAGACWGCAGGCAAGTTACAAAAATCCAGAGCATTTCTGCTCCTCRGAGCCAGCCTTTCACAGCTACTCCYKCTGCACTCACATGCAGGCCTAGGGCACCTGTGACCGGGCTTGGGCACACATCAAGCACAACTCAGTAGTGGCCCAAGAATCTGAAATTAATCCCACCTATGGCAGAYGAGTTTAACTGCAGAGCTGATTTCYAGGCATGGCTCAYTCAGCCCACAYACCAGAGGCACTAGAARGCAAGGAGCACAGGAGCTCCTCCTGGATGTGCACTGTGAGCCATCAGTGGCACCCAGCAGTTTCTAGAGGGTGAGAAAAGAGCATATGAGTGGCAGCCTTTGACACATCAGCTGGTGCTTCCCACTAGGCTTTGCCAGGTGGCCATCAACCTGGCACCCACCYGAACCAATTGATTAGCAAATGAAATGCCAATCAGGGCTCTCTAGGGCAGATGGGAAATGATCTTGTTTTGTTGGTGAGCCCAAGTTATTTAATACTCTACWAGATCCAGTCTCATCACTAACACTTACAAAAATTMAAGCARAAGCAKAAGCCAAGCAAATCAAGTACTTCAAACTCTCAGACACTTACTCAGTTTCAGTAACATATTGAAAACTATTTCCAGACAAGTCTAACAGTTATTTTTGGTTGGTTCTTTCCTTCCCTATCAGGTGGGGCAGGAAGCCGAATTGGAAAGATGCAGATAAAGTTTGAATTGAGCCATATCACACCTGCCATCTCCCAGGAGTAACTTAATAGTTGAGTGCAGACACTGTGCAGACCACAGTGCCTTCACCTGTGGTCACTGGCTTCAGAGCCTGATGGGATAAACAGCAGTTTCAAGTTTTCTCAGGATGAAAACAAGTGTTTTATACTTGATAAGATTATCAGCTGTACTGGCCTTTCCAGTAAAGCTTCAGTGCCCACAGAGCACATAAACCACAAACAGGTTCCTATAATGGGAGAGCATTGTGGATATAACCATGCCCACTTCTGGTGAACAAAAACCAGGTCACATTCTTGTTGTCACCCTCCAGCTCTGCCTCTCAAAAATTGCTTGCAACGAATTCACAGTGCCACCCTACTGTCAGTCAATTTCAGTTATACACAATAAGGACATTGGGAGAGTGGTGGCAAATACAGCGCATGCATTTACTTCATACTGGGATTAGATGGCACTCACACATTTCCATCACTGCTCTCACAGGAGAAAGACACTTGTCCAGTCTCCACATTCACTTGACACTGCCTGATTGCAGACCGATGATCCTGTGTCACACYTGGCAGCACTGAGAACCTGTGCTGCCACTTACCTTGAATGCTTAACATCTGTCCCAGCTTCAGTGCTGCTCCCCGGACCTTGCACAAGGTCCTCACGATCCTTTCTGCATTGGCCTCTGACAGGAACGGGCTAGAATCCATCACTGCTTTCTTCCCTGAGGGCAAGGAGAAAATATGAATGAAGAACATCCTTACCTTGCAAGCCSACTCCACTGTATTAGCCCACACTCAACAGGAGATTTGCCCTTCTCCAGGGAAATAAAACTGGGATTATGGTGAGTGCCTTCACTGCAACCCAGGGGCACGGACTGAAGTTGCACATGTGCCTTGAGACAACTCTGACACTGTTGCCTTGGGGGCCAAGAGCAGCAAGTCACAGCCTCCAAGAATGTCTGTGCTTCTCTGCAAACTGTCTGGGATCCTGGGCAGACATTGAACTCACTGTACCAGCCACCACAATCTAAAATGCTGTGCAAAGGTGGCATCGCCTCAGAAGGGCAGCAGGAGTGAGCTACAGCAAGGGGGAACCCTCAAAATCCTTGGCAGCACACTGACACAGACCAGCAACAGGCTGGCACTTCTTAGTGTGAGAGCTTGCACAGAACAAGGCTCAGAATATACAGACTCAAACACACACATTCCTGTCCCCAACAATGGSTAAGGCCTGATGTGTGACAGACTCAGAGTGGTCAGTGCACCCACAGTTCCAAGTATGCAACAGGGGGTTTGGCATAAGAAGCACTTTCTTTCCACTTTTAATTTTTTTTTTACTAAGGGAGGGGTGAAGGAGAGGTCCCTATGGGAGAAGCAACCCAGAATTACCTTCCAGGGCAATGCCCAGTAGAACAGGGACAGAGGGGGTGGGGGGCAGGCACCCGTCTATCACTACTGCTGGGGCTGCAGACCAGCTCCTGCTGACAGAGAGCCAAGCAGGAGGAAGGTCAGGCCTTACAGCCAGGCTGCAGAGCCCTCAGCTAATATGCTGATCTAGCAGCTACATAATTTTTAGAATACTTTAGGGGAAGAGAAGACAGAACAGCTGAAGCCCCCAAAAACAGGCTCAAAAGCACAGCAGATGAAAACAAGGCCAGGAAATCTCAGGCAGATGGAAATTACTGGTGTGTCATGTGCTGACTAGAGCAGCCAGAGATCCTCTCCATCTCCAGGTAGGTGTCAGGAAGGTACACAGAGRGAGCTTAGACTGAGCAAGGGACAGGAGAGATAACAAAGAGCCAGACAGAAGGAGCTACTGTCTAAACTCTGGTAGCTCCTGCAGCTTGGTACCATTTTCTTGAGACACCAAACGTCTTACTGATCTGACAACAAGCTTTCAGTCCCTGCTCACAGACCTTCCCTGCAGAAGTGATTCCACTGAACTCTCCACTGGCAGACAGACATGTGTCAGGTACAGGCTGCTCTGCTGTCTTTCTTCCCCCTCCTCTCTTTGCTTTACCTGTTTTGTGGGATAGCAGCAAGATGGCACTGCATGTGAGACATCTCTCTCTACCAATCCCTAAGTCAAGAAGGTACATGAAAAGGAAAGAGGAATAAAAACACCAGGAATACACAGGACAACTATCCTGCTCTTGAAAGCAAGATACAGAAAAGCAGGAGGGGTCCACAATTCACCATTTGCAACACACAGAGCAATCCTMAGAGCACATTTTGCCCTGSATAATGGATGTAAGAAGYCTTAGAAACTGAACAGCTGCCCAGSGCAGAAGACTCTGGCTTTGCATGYTTGAAAAGCTGTCTCTCAGCTGCCSTRTCAGRAAAACTGTGTCCTTAGCAATGATGAGGCAAATCCCTGTATGAAATGACACATAGGACCTGGCAAAAGTACTGAATCAAAGCCTTCACACCACTGCACACAAGAACATCCTCCTGTGAGTCAGCAGCAGAATAAMGAAGTTAGTTAATGATTAAAGCCACCTCCAGAGGCCAGTGAACCCTGACAATTTTAAGTCTTATCAGAGAAAGAGCCAAGCACAGGCAGTCCCAAATCCTCATGTTCTGACACACTTCTCAYTGAGGTCAAGCCTCCAAGGGCAATACCTGATCACCAGGCAGCCCAACAGCRTATGAGCAGCTTGTGTACCTTGCTACAAGTGGGCATGAACAAGAAGGTGATCTGGAAGCAAGAATAAAATGCAGGACTATGTAAATGGCAAGCAAAGGGAAAACAGATATAGGCTTCCAAGGCTGTGTGGAAACAGAGTGGAGATAAAACAAGTTCTTGAAGAAATACACCAATTTTCAGTGAATTAACATTTTTCCCAAAGATGGTTGGCACCTTTTGGTGCCTCACAGTATTTCCTGCTCATCTTCAGATGACAAAGCTGGTTTCACCTATTTCATCAGGGAAAGAAAAAAAGACAAATAGAAGCCACATACAAGCTGTGGCAACATGGACACCTCAGAAATTAAGGCTCCTGCAGCMAGTCAGTTCTTCCACAGCACAGGCAGCAGGCAGACACCCTCACTAGTGTGTGACCCACTTTATTTGCTTTCCTTTCCAAATTCAGTATCAGCATGAACCCTTCCAAACCTATGTGCAACTCACAGCTGCATCAYTCCTTTCCCACCTTCTCTGCCACTGTCAAATCGGGAACTAGCAACTGGACTTCGTGTGTATTTGTTTAAGGATCATCTGCCAYAGAATCTTTGGGGAAAGGGAATAGTCAAGAACATAGGTTAAGCACTTAGAACTGACAGCCCAAGGATATTGCATTATTCCCTTTCATAAGAAAATCCCTCTGTGTTCAAATTTAGGCCAAGTGCCAGCCTGTCAKGGCTCTGTCCAGCCTGGCATTTGTGCAGTGCCTGCAGAACTGCCCAGAACACATCATTAATAAGTTACAAAGTTGTCCTTGAACCCAGAGRCTCTTTACTTGTAACAGCAGCTGTTTATTTGGGCACTCTCATTTTAATTCCTGGGAATTTATTCTACTTTCCCATTCCTACCCTGTGTGGGCCTTATACTGTAAATACACACTTTAAATACTAAGGCTGCCATCAAGGTCACCAGCAACAGAGGAGGTTATCACCTACCAGGAAAATYTGAACTGGAAATCAAGTAAGCCGTCCTCTTTCTAACAAAATAAGATGAACCAAACCACTTAAAGATGGCAGCATTTAGGGACGTGAGCCATTTAAAAAAAACCAAAAAACAAAAAAACATTAAAAAAAAAACCAAAGAAACCTGCACCCACTCACAAGAATTTGGCAGCAGAAAGCATTTATGTCCAGAACATCAGGCTTGGATGGAAAAAGAAGAAATTAACCGACTTTTGCACCAGACATTTGTTCCAGGTTAAGTCACTGAAGAAGTGAATTGTTTATGGAAATAGAGACAATCCAAAGTATAGAGAGAAGAGTCCTGTGGCTACTAAACTAGGATGGGGAAATTGAACAGGAAAAAACAGATCAGCACTAGCAAAATTGCTAGACAATGTGCAGGAGAGTAGGAATTTGCATTTGCTGTGATAACAGCAATGGAAAGAAGAAGTACAAGCTGTGCTATCCAGATCATGTGTAGCTCAGGAGYGTCTGGCTTAGGGGTTGGGACCAGTGTTTCCAGCTCCATTTTAAAGGTGTAAAGACACTTTAGTTCATACTGATTARGCAAGAGGAGGGCAACCAAACTATTCCTCACTATTCCTGGATGCCAGGGAGAGTGTGAAATTCTTAAGTATGCCTTTGGGCATACACACATCCCACATGTTTCAGTCTGAAGTGCCAAGAAGTTACTATTAATGAATGCTGCAGCAGTGGGGATAGAAACTGCATCCTCTCCTAGCTTCCCAGGAACAGGACAATATGTAATTTTCAAAACAGACAGGTCTTAACCCAAACTCATGGCACTCGCAGCCACAAAACTTGGGCACAAATTCCTCAAACTGAAATCAGGAAAGAGGTGCAGAGGTAATTTTAAGGAAATGTAGAGGTACTTATGTCAAGAGATTTCMCCCAAGAACAGCTAAGGCTGGTACTGTCAGAAGAACAGTAAGAAAACAGAATCTTGGACTTCCACAGTGTCCACATCCTCWACCATTTCTGCAGGAGCAGAGCCCATGGAGAGAGCTCTCATTCATAGAGCCTTACCCACCATTGTAAAATRCTGTGAAAAATACATATCCAAGGACACCAATCAGAGACTGTAGCTGAGTCACCCAGCAACTTTCCCGTGTCTTTGGCCTGAGAAGTTCCAGAAGAGTACAAAAGCTGAAAGTCTTTTACTTTTGCCTCACTTCCACACTTGCTGCTCTTGACCTATTCTCAGTCCCACTATCACTATTATTCTCCTTTACAGCACAACCACTGCTCCTAGATCTTATCTAAACAGACTTGACAGCAAGAGGAGAAGCAACATGGAAAGACAAATAAACACCTAAAAATAAAAGTCAGGTTATTTTCTAACTCCCCTGCCTAGCAATGAATTTGGCAGTTCTCAGTGCCTTTTTGTTCCAGAACATCACTTTTCCCAAAACAGGATTCCAGACTGTAGAGTAGACTTCTGACACTGAAAAACTGTAGTTTTCCCAGCATGAAGAAAAAAGTTGAATGTGCAATTGCTTTACTGCAAGGATACAGTGTCTGTTGCCCTCTAAAAAAAATCCTCCTTATGCTGTAAGAGAGAGGAACAAAGCTCATGTTATTCCCTCAAACTTCATAGCTCTGCAAGCTCATGTTTTCACTTGGGGTGTGCACAATTAGAAAACAGTCTGGCAAGCAGAGAAATACCAACAGTTGCGCAATTCCACCTCTATTAAAAGCAACACAAATCATCAGCTTCCACCAGGTATCAACAACCTGTCAAACATCCCAAGTGTTGAAAGGAAAAWGCCTTCATGGATTCCCTACAGGATGGGCTGTGTTTGCCTGGATGTGTGTTTTTAAATCAAAGTTAAGCAACCCACCCATCCACAAACACCTCAGGTCTTAGAGAGAAACAAGAACTCTTTGCCAAGGATCCAASGCTGCTCTGCATTGCCTTGCTGTTAATATTTGCATCTTGGTATTCCAAGTACAAGCAGAGTCCTGCATTGTACACAACCCCTGCCTCCCACCAAYGGGAATCTATTTCATATCCTGAAGTGTTGTTTTATGATTTGGGAATTTCTTTTGGTTGGGATTTTTTTTTGTTCAGTTGCTTAGTTTTTTTAGTATTCCCCCCCCTCCAAATTTCTTCATTTTTCAGCCACTTAATTACCTCCTGAAACCGAGGTTCATACCATTTCAGTCTCYATCTTTCTTACCACCCCCAAAGATGATCAGGATAAAGACAGAAACTGGCTCGGTAGTAGAATACTACCAGCCACAGAGTAAAATTACAAGGACCCAGCAGTTACCATTATCTCAAAGTAATGCTTCTGAACTAGGAACGGTTTCACTTCATTTTTACTTCTAGCTACAAGTTCTTAAACCTTTCAWCAGCTCCCTCCAGTCACTGGAAGTAACATAAACACACAACCATACCAGCCAAACCAGAGAGACCAGCTGAAAAGCAAACAGCCTGCAGCAACTGAAACATAGACCTTGACATTTTGAGGTATCCCAACAAAGCTTTTCCTGGACAACAAACAAGTGAATGGAACCAYAAACTTTAGAGGAAATCTCATGTTTTCTAGAGAATGCCATGTATTTCTATGCTCTAAACCATTCACATGCACACATCCCATCATATTTTACCAATGCATATGCTTAGAAGAAAGTCCCCAGGACATAAGCAGATACAACTTGGGAACATTTGACCTCCAATTTCAAATAAGCTGGGAAAGAAAGAAGATCAGGTTGATTTGTACAGCACAACCTTTTGCATGTTATGAGAATCCTTTAGAAGGCAGCAAAAGACAGATGTTGGAAATAGRTAATTGCTATTTAACAGGAGCATAAAGTGTTTTGTCTCTGTTAAGAGAGCAACCATACTCCCAGTTCCTCCTAGGCACAGCATCCCTAARTTTCAACCRGACTACAACTATGRAGAAAATTTTCAGACGTACAGGCTYTTCTACAGTTTCTGTTCTGASAGCAATACATGGTTTCACTGAATAATTAAAATATAATTGTTAAGACAATCCAAAATGGATACAGGTATAATATTCAACATCASGGCTGGTTATGGGAAAGTAAAGCTGTACAAACTGTGCTGGCAGTATTCTCTGGAATATGCCAGGGAATATTCCAGAGCAGCATGCTCTGGAATATTCCTCTCACCAATGTCTAGGTAGACAGGCTGTGGTGTACTGAGAYGGGAGAAGAGCCAGGAGAAGAAGGATTATATTGAAAATAAAAGAACTATCCATGTCTTTGTTAGTCTGTCTCACCACTCAGCCTTCAAAAGAATAGAAATCTTGCAAATGCAGGTAAACCGTGTCTGGGGATAAAATAAATAGGAGGGAAAAAAAGAAAACAGAAGGACATTGAAAGGGCTTACCATTGCGTTCCTCAGGTCTAAGGCTCTTCTTYGCCACTTCTGCCAAAGCACCAATGCCAAGACCAACAGCTAGACCTTTAAAATRATAAGTAAAATACCCCAGTCAGAATGAAAAAAATCTTCCAAGCCCCATACAGAGGCATTTTCGGTAATTAATTTTAAGCCACATATTCAAATGCACAACAGCTCAATTAGAAAACCCTGATTTCTGCAATGGAGTCATCTTCACTTGASACTGTAGAGTTTTCTCCTGTACTTCTTCAGCCCAGCATGCCAGCCAGGAATCACAGGCTATGCCAGTCTGGGGCATCTGGTTTTCATAAAGCATGTCACAAGCATTACTCAGAGCTCTGTGCTCTGGTTGATGTCTTGCTGTAGATTCAAATAATGGAGTTTAAAAGAAGTGAATGGAAAAAAACAACCAAAAACAAGCCAAAACYCTCACAAACATGGTTCTCAAAGTACAATTTTCAGAAAAGAACAAAATCCCTCTCACTTCCTACCCTGCCACCACAGCAGGAGGAAAAACTGTATTTAGGATGAAGCTACTGCCAGTASAGTGTAAGGTTTTGCAACGTCACTGTCTAAGCATTAGGTTTAATTTTCTCATTTGCTGTCTCTTCCTTCCACACGCTCACTGACAGATGAACAGAATGATGTGATGAACAGAAACCTGTTTTTCGGGGAGGCTCACCTTATACCAATGGTGCTGCAACCTGCAATCCCAAAGAGCTGCACTGGGGAGTAATCTCATACAGCAACAGTAAGACCAGGAGACAAAACAACAGCACTCCACATGCACTATGACCCTGGCAAGCAGACAATTGCTGGGTGTTGTTTCACTGCCACAGGTTAAGCTCCGACTACAAAAGCAGCATTATCTGCCTCCRCTAACCAGAGCAAAGCCAGCAAAGATTAAATGAGGCATAAATCTAATCATGCAAGAATCCATACTGCCAAAGGTCTCACTGCTTCCTCAATATCAAAATATTTATTTTTTGGGATMATAAATGACATGGGCAACCAGAACTGATGGTGCTGCTCCACAYGTCCTCAGCAGTGGTGCATCCCATCATCTGTACTCCCACACAGCTGACAGTACTGGGTGCACATGTTTTCCAAGCACCCCAAGYCCCCCTCAAGGCACTACTGGGAAACTTCCCAGGTAAAACAATCACKGAACAAAGTCTGCACAAAGAAGGAAGCAGAGTCATCCAGCACATGGCATTTTGCATGAGKACAAGAAGAACCACGTGCACAAGTGAGAAAGCCTAGGCATCAACAAGGTTACCCTCATCCTGCACTCTAGATTTTCCTCTCTCCCATTAGGTAATACCTCTCTCCCGGTACAATTTCAAGTTTCCACAGTTTGTCTGCTTCACACACAGCTCCTCTTTCATGTACAGACTACATGTATGGGTCATGATAAGGACAGGGAGATCACTCAGTAATCACCACAGGCAAAACAGACTCAATGTGGGGAAATTAGTTCAATTTATTACTAATCAAGTCAGAGTAGGATAATGAGAAATTAATACTAAATCATAAAAGATATTCCTCCTACCCCTCTCCTCTTCTTGGGTTTATCTTTAGTACTGAGTTCTACCTCCTTCCCCTCCCCCAGCAACACAGGGAGAGGGGGGTGTGGATTATACAGCCAGTTCACCACACCTTGTTCTGTCACACCTCCCTCCTCAGGGAGGACTCCTTAGACTCTTCCCCCTGCTTCAGCATGGGGTTGCTCTCAGCAACCTTCTTCAGCATGGGAGCCAGTTCTCCACAAACTTCTCCAACATGAGTTCTTTCCACAGGCTGCAGTTCTTCAYGAATTGGGCCCCTTGCACAGGAGGAATAGGGTGCTCCAGTGTGGATCCACTGCAGGGTCAAGTCCTGCCAGCAAACCTGCTCCAGCATAGGCTACTSTRTCCACAGGGGCTGCCAGAAYCCTGCTCCAGCATGGGCTTCCCTCAGGGTCACAGYTTTCTTCAGGCATCCATCTATTCCACTGTGGTGTCCTCCATGGGCTGCAGKKGATCTCTGCTSTGCTGTGGCTCTCCATGGGCTGCCAGGGCACAGCTGCCTCACCATGGTCTGCACCACAGRCTGCCAGAGAATCTCAGCTCCAGCRCCTGGAGCACCTCCTCCCCCTCCTTCTGCACTGACCTTGGKGTCTGCAGTGCTGYTCCTCTCACTCTCTCCAGCTGCAAWTGTGCAGGTTTCTTCCYRTTCTTAACTCTGTTATCCCAGAGTTAAGAGGCCACCATCACTGATGGCCTTGRCTTGGAGCAGTCTTGGATCTGGACAAGGGGGAAGCTTCTGGCAGCTTCTCCCAGAAGCCACCCTGCAGCCAAAACCTTGACAAGCAAACCCAATACACTCACTTGTCACTCACATGACAATCTGAATCCTGCAGCTGTCAGGCCYCTATATACTTTACTAACACACCTTAACAGACTAGGTTTTTTCTTTTTTGTTTTCAAAATTGTTAAAATCACATTAAATTTAGACTTCACCACAAATTTCCTGGATTTTCTTTATTGCAAACGGATCTCATTACATCATTAAAATAATAAACTTAGAAACCAAGAATATGATTAAGGGAGACAGGAACTGCTTAGAAAACTCCAATAAGGAAAGGGAGAGAGAATGGAAATGAAAACAAGATCAAGAACTGAGCAGATGGAACTGATGACCCATCAAGCGACAAAACAAGCATGGAACAAAAAAACTGCAGAAAGATCTGTTTTGTCAATTACAATCCTGGGAAGAAAAAATAAATAAAAATCAAGGATGCTGTTTAGTACTATAAATACATCTACCAGCAGTCACTCCAGCTGCTACAAGAAGCATACAGAAATATATATAAAGGACAAAGAAGTTCCAAGAGGATCTTGTGCTGATCACAGAGCAATATTAGCTCAGTATTACACTAAAGTGTTGGAAAATATAAACTTCAATCTTTCCAGTAAAACATTTGTTGCCCCACAAGAGGTGAGAAGCCAGGCAAACTCAGTAGTCCAAGTATTTTTGTCCCCTGTTACTAATTTGTCCATCACCCACCAGAGTGTCCTGACATCATGGCTGAGACAGAGCTGAACATTCTCTGTAATACTGGAGGGGACAAAAGAAAACATGCAAAGACAGGAGGAGAAATGATTCAAGTGTAAATGGGATCATGCCAACAGCATGGGAATTCAGCTGTCTGAATCCCAGGAAGTTATATCAACTCTGTTTTGGACCTACTCAACATCTTTCCATCTTCTCTAACCCCAAAATAATATTGTTCTAATACAGAAAAAAAAAAGCAGGAAAGTGGGTTTTATACTAAAAAAAGATGGCTTAAAAAAAGTCAGAATCAAATGCTAGTTTGCCTGGTATGGAGATTGTAGAAGAAGAATCCATCTCAACCATTTTATTTCCTGGAATGATTTCTTGGGATTTTCAAATGAAGATGGCATCCCAAAGTACACAAGAAAACTCCTGCACAAAAAGCTTACTTGCTTTAAGCTACACTTCCTGGTGGATACGGAACAGCCTCCTCCTCTTAATTATTTTTAAGGCAATGTGAAGAGCCAGGTGGTAGATCAGGAAAATAATCACCCCTCTCCAACTTGCCATTCCCTGACTGATCCTGATTATTTGAATGTCCAAGGAAGCAAGGACATAGCTGGGTCACTAATACTCCCCAGGTTAACAGTGCAACACTTCCCCATCCTCCCCCATCCAACATGCCTTTGAACACTTCCAGGGATGGGACATCTTCAACTTCTCTGGGCAACCTGTACCAGTGCCTCGCCACCCTCGGAATAAGGGATTTCTTCTTAACAACTAACCTAAGCCTGCCCTTTGTCAGTTTAAAGCCGTTATCCCTTGTCCTGATACCACAGACCCTTGTAAAATGTCCCAAAATACTACCAAAGGATATCTTAAACTGAAATAATCTACCTATAGACCCATYAGTTGTTTGCTAAGCCACTGTACTGACAGTACTGTTTCTCTTTGCTGTTGCAAATTAAAATTCAGAGGGAAAGATATGCAAKGAATGCTAACAAAATATTACAGAAACCAGAGAATCTGAATACCATCTCTGCAACACAATTTTCCCCCAAAAGCACTCTGAAAGCAAGCATTTTGCCTTGACAGCCATTTTAATTACATACAGCAGACAACTGGAGAAGAGCAAGACCAAAAAAAATAAATGACACAGAGAGATATGTCTGGAGATGCTGCTTATAAACAATCTATCTTTCTTCCTTACTCTCCCTTGGTGGTTTTGGTTTGATGGGACTATTTATTTTGGTTTTTACCTTGAGGTTAGGAGAAGACRGGTTATACTTCCCCTAGAAGCATGAGTCAGCCTTCCCCCACACAACAGCCTTGGGTGCCAAAAGCTGCAACATAAAGCACCAACACTGRAACCCAAAGTTCACAGAAAATTTGGTCACCTGTCACTTCATATTCTCCAGCTGTCAGCCAGCAGCAACAGATGAATTCAGAAGATGACAGCTAAAAGTGTCATGACATAAAATTCAAGGCTAGATCAGAATGGAGAYCTGTGCACTACTAGAGCTTAAGAACATAGTCAAATGAATTTTAAAGTGATGTCTTGTTACTCCAAAAAGCAGATCATGAACTCTGCTTCTCCTTAAGGAATACTAAGCCTGCTGTGAAATCAGAGTTCCTGCAATAGGCTACAGGGTTAAAGAGCTCTGACAAGCATGAAAAACTTATCACAAAACTCACTTGCTGTTTATTTCTGCACTGCACAGAATCAGCCCCTGCCCCAGCTCCTCCTAGCATGCATATTAGTCTGACAAAAGGACACACAGAGAAAGAATAATTGGTTTTTTTTATACAATAGTTGATTCAAATTACATTTGACAGGTTATTTGTCTTTCTTCTGGGATCTGTGACACAACGATGTCTACTTTGTACATGTGCTTCTCTATCAAATTTTGTGGAAGAAAATCACAAGAGCCACAAGAGACTGTTCACAACCTAGACAGGCCACTATCATCTCAAAACATTACACTCACAAAAAACCCCAAGCACAGCAACAGAYTCCTCACCTAATGATTACCTAAGCAGCACTAGCTGTGTTCATCTCTCCACCTGCAATACCGTGATCCCTTTCTCTCAGGAACATGTTAAGTCTTTGATGGCTTTGCGTGCAAGACATTAAATAAGCATCTTCTGTCAATATTACTTAAGATATTTAATTGCTTTTTGACATAGTAAGTCCCATTCTGCAAGTAAAGTTCATTTAGGTTTCAGCTAGCTTGATCTTACAAGCTCAGAATCTACATACTTCCTGGGAGAAAATGATTYACAGGCAATGGCTAAGTACCACAAACCTTGACTATTACCATTTCACCATGCTCGAAAAAGAATACCAAGAGGATGTGTTTTATATTTAAACACTGTTCAGCGAAGCAGCAAGGGTAAGATTGGGAAGAGATTACTTAAAATAACACCTGCTTCAGTTTTCTCTGCTTGATAGTAATAGCACATTGTAAGGACTAGAAGAGTTTCCTCAAAGTACAATTACACATGCAGGATCAGGGTATTTGGGGAACAACCTGCACCTCACTCTCCCATTAAAACAGCACAGCCCACATGGTGTGTGCTACCRTGAAGATGTGCAGCTCTACTACGCACCCCAAATCACCCACCTCACACTCTTAAGAGCAATGCAAAAGCCCAAATCAAGCTCTGAGCTAACCAGGCTGTTTGTGGGAAAGCATTTTCCTATTAGCAAGCTTAACTGGTAAATGGAACCASCCAGTGGTGCAGAGCAGGAGTCCTGTCACAGGCAGCCATTCACCAGCAGGTACAAGTGCTGTGATGTGGCAGTGCAAACTGACCTCCGAAGTTGGCGAGTCGGCCGATCCTGGTGACRGGAACCTTCCTCTCCCGGGCCCGCTCACTGAGCTTTAGTGGAGAGAGAGGGAAAACAAAAAAGAAATCCACAGATTAACTGGGCACATGGTCAGACACCTGAAAAGTCACAGCACAACTCAAAGCACTTGAATAGCTCCATGCTACAGAAAGCTTTCCTTGAACTGGAGCCTCATATCTGTTGGGAGATTTTTAAGTGAATACAGTGCAGAACAGACACACCATGAACTGAAACACACACTGAGCAGAGGAGTAGACAAGAGGGTGGCAAAGATAAAAGAGCTGATAACCATGTTTGGAAACCCCATTCTCAACTTCCAACTCAGTAGCCCTTGTATTTTGAACTTGGAGAAGCAGTGCAAGGTTAACCCAAACTCCCTTCCAGGCATGGAATTAGAACTCATGGAGGGTTATCAGATTCACAGGATTGTAGACAGTTCCTCCACAGTAGGAGCAGCTAGGTATACAGTTTCATCTAAACAATATCCTGAGTGAGTGAGCCCACAGTGGCAGCTGATACTGGATGTGGGGAAGGAGATACAAGGTCAGAGCAGACGACAAATATCTGCACTGTGAGTTCTGCACTCTCACAGAAGGGCATGAAGCACTAAAGCAACAATTGTGAGCTATGCTACTCTCTAATCTACTTATGCTTAGGGYAACATTCCCTACACCTCTACAACTGTAAGACACCATACAGCCTCTACTGTGAGGAGTTTAGGTCCAATTCTAACCCTATGTACACTTTCTAAACATCCTCTCACGTCAGATTATCTGATAGGGAGCAAGTGTGAAGAGAGAGACTGAAAAGCTATTGACAGAACAAATATCACAGAGTGAATGAGCACTGACACTTCCCTCTTTTGCCTCCCCAAAAGAGAATARCAGAAGAAGAAATGAGACAAACACAGGAGAAGGTGAGTAAGGACCATCCAGCATAGAAACCACAGTACTGAGAATCCTTAATCAGAACAACATACCATCTGTTTGTAGGGTTTCTGCTCTGAACCTGTTTTGGCCTGTCTGGCTTTATCAATATCTTCAGCTGTTAATCCACCAACAGAGGAATGATCTTGGTGAAAAGCCCTATTTTGTCCAAAGGCAGAAGTGAAAGGATTTCCAGGGTCCCGAATGCCTCCAAATAACCTTGCATCCGTTTTGGGAGGGAAAGGCTTTTGACCCATGCCAGAATCTCCAGTCTCATCAACATTTATAAAAGGTCCAGTCGTTGTGTAGGAGTGAGCAGGGCCTTCAGCGCTGTGTTCRTGAGGCTTGCCAGGGGCAGTGGAGAAGTCCATTGGAGTATCCCATGGCTCTCGGGCTGAGAAGTCGTAGTCTTTCCCAAAATCCTCACCGAGGTCAGTAAAGCTCTCCTGCTGTCTGCCTAGATTCTGCAAACAATAATTGAAATACTTAAAGAAAAGATCTTAAAACTTGCTCCCTACCCACCTGTGGTCCTCAGCAGATGGGCTTGCAGCTAGGTGTCATGTAAGTGTCATTCCTACATTAAGGAATTGTAAAGACACTGGCACTGCAGACATTCACAGTCAGAAAGAAACAGGAAGAGACACTAGATGCTTGGAGTACCTGGCAACCTTTAAACTCCACTGMTGGGACTGATCTCACTGATTTGAGAAGCTGTTAAATTCTTTAACTGCTTCTCAAATATCCCTAACTGGAGGCACCTTGTTCTTATATACACTGCCAGAAAGGGTCATTAAATGTGGAGTTCACTAGAAGCAACACACTGCTCAGAGCTGCAATATCACATAAGATGTACATAGGAGGATTAACAAAAAGCTAAACCTCATAATACTGTCTTCCCTCCTTCCATCCTGTCCCCAGTCACACAACAGGGCAATGAGCACTTCCAAGCCCAAAGCCACCTGAAGCAATACCAGATACCAACTTACAAGCAGAGTAAGCTCAGTCTTTCACAGCCATGACACTACCAGCTGCAAAACACATTCCATTATTCAACCACTAAACTATGTGTTGTCATCCCAAAATAAATAGAATTCTGTGCCTGGAGCAAGGATAACAGCATCGGGTACAACAACACTTCAGGCAAGCTTCTACTGACAGTTTTCTCTTTTCTGTCCCAACCTTGCAAAAGCTGCCCCACAAAGTCCAGATATTTCTTAACACTTTTGAATCAATAAATAAATAAATCAATCAACAGCAGAGCATTATCTCCTGTGCACTTATTTCTTGACATATTCTAGCTACCTTTCTCAGCAGCAGCAATACCATAAAATAACTGATGACTATTACAGGCAATCAACAAGATTTAAAACCCTGCTGTGGTCAGGCAAGCAGGCAGCACATTTCAGGCTCTTTCCTAAACACTAATTAAATTTCCCTTCCTTAGAGAAAAAAACAGAACATGGTCTTTCCTGTTATTCAGCAGGTCTCATGCTATTCTGAACCTCAACATCACAGCAGGGGAGATGTTTACAGATGGGGTCTGTGGCCCACAATACTGACCAATGATTTCAWGCAAGAAGGCCTTCTTTCTTCCATACTGACATTTTTAGAAACATGCCAGACAGTTAAAACCCTGTCACTTAATGTAAAAGCCTTCATCTCTTCAAAACAGAAAATGCTGTACCTTTAGATTTCTTACTGAACCCTGCTTTGGCAACAGCTTCTCTTGCAACCCATTTACAGAATGCAGGGCAAGCGATCTGCAGTTGTGCTTATTGGAAATAAACACTAAAGTTAGTTCTACTGCAAGCTTAAATAGAACCAAGAAAATGCAGGCCCAGATCCTAGGACTGAAGCTATAGATTGCCATGATAGTCTAAGCTYGTTGCATAAAAACCATCAAAATCTCATTCATTAGTTTCTGCTTCAAAAATGATCTTCTGAGCTACACACTATTTCTAAAGGATGATGAGAAAGAAGTACCACAGACAAACCCCTTGCTTTCAAAAGATGGCAGCAGAGCAAATGTAAAGCTCTTATAAATCTATCCTCACCTCTGGTGAGAGAAGCTGCTGTCTGGCTTTCCTTATGTTCCTCATTTGAAAGCCAGTTCTGAAAATCCAGCCTGGGTTTTAAAGGATGAACAGGCAAACACCTGACCCTGAGCCACTCTGAAAAATATCACATGCACTAATTCTGCCAAGAAGGGAAACAGCACTGAGATAAATCCAATGCACTCTAGAAGAGCTTCTTCATTTAGTCAATAGGCAAATCAATGCCTGAAATTTAAAGGAGGCTCTAAATAACAAAGCTTCTGACCAGATCAAGCTCTTCCTAGCAAGAGCTTGTCCTTCAATGAGGTGAACAGAATGTTTTTCTTATCCAGCATGTTTTAAACATTCAGTAATGGAAACAGAAACATTCTGCAGTAACATTCCCCTCCCATTCCTGTCCCAGCACCTTCCACACACCAGAGATTCCAAGGAATTCCCAGAGCATTGCAACATTATTATTATCATTCGGCACTTCGGAACTAGCTTGTCATTCAAGATGTGAGTTCCCAGAAACTCACACAACAAAACCAAAAAAGTACCTGGAGAAAAAGCAAAACATCAGACTAGACTGTGTACGAAGAGCTTTGCTTACCTGCACCTTCCCCAAGGCGGAACTGAACTGTTCCTCAGCAGCAGCCTGGAGAGTCTTTGCAATGGTAACTGCATCACCCCCGAGGAGCACCTGCCGAAGCTGTCCTGCTTGGGTTTCCAGGATCGCTTTACTGAGCTTTGTCAAGCCCCTCATGACCATGAGGGCATCACCTGCCATGACTGATGTCTTTCCGTGCTGAAAGATAAAAAGGAAGAGATGTCAAGGAACAAGTTTGCAGCAGGTTTCACGTCCCCTAAGAGCTGGTAGCATATCCCCAGCAAATCCCTTTCCACTTTGGAAATCAGCCACCATGGGAACTTGTCTGCAGCCCAGATAGGACCCAGGCCAGCCTGAGTCACAGCTAGTTAGCTGACCTTACCAGGAAAAGAGAACTGTCCTTGTTCTTATGAGTTAGGATAACTTTCCAGACTCCACACAAATATCCAAGTTGYGACTGACCAGGGCAAGCAAAGATAGGTAAATGTTAGTAAACACTGCAAAGACTGTCTTCATTTCTTCCAGATGTTAAAAGTGGATTAAAAACATTAGCATTTGACCTTTAATTATTATGAAGCCCTAGAACATGTTCATCAGTGCTATCAGGACCTGAGAAGTGCACTGTCACATTCATTCCTGCCCTGAGTTGTTCCTGCTCATTTTACATGGCCAGATTTCTTCACTCCCACACCAAAGGTAGCTCGCTCCATCCCCAGCTTGTAGCTCACTCTGCTACTTTTAACTGGAAACTTAAGCATGCTCACACACCAAACATAAGCATGCTCACAACACCTACCTACCACAGCATTTGCCAAGTGCTGCACTACAGTGCTGAATTTTTGATTCAGTCTCCCTTCCTTTTCAAGGAATTGTAACAGCCTATGGGATTTCAGAGTCTTCAAATATAAACTGGGCAMTGTAGGATGCACAACAGAGTGTTTCTGACAAGAGCAATTTCCATCAACCCCTTTGGGTCAACCTAGAACCAAGCTCAGGCTTGGGACACAGGCTCTCCTGCATCACTGTGGTTCATGTAAGAGAAACCCAGTGGCTGGGGTTCAAAACTATTTTGCAGGGGCGATTTTCACGTGCTTATTTCATTTATCTTCTACACTTTTAAAGCACAGACGGGGTCATAGTGCCAGTACTGGCTCAGTTGCTCACATTCCCATCTTTGCTGATGCAGAAGACAGAGGCATGCAGTTGGAACAAGATGCTGACTAAGATCTGACCTTGCCCATATAACATTCTCTGTAACGATTTGGAGAGAAAAATAATGTTCTGAATGCAACAGGTACAGAGCACTAGTCTAAGGCCACATATTTAAGTTATTTCCTCAGTAGGTACMCAGGTATCAATTCGTTTTTAGAAGACAACCTGTCAACATGCACAGATACACTGATGTGGTACAAGTGGTCCTGGGTCAACAGCACACATGGCATTTCACCCAGCTGCAGACCACAAGCAACTGGATCCAGTTACCTTCTCAGGAAACACAAGCCCTGTCTCAAACATGTCTGCTGTACCAGTCATGCAGGAGAGGAATGGACTGCTATAGCTAATTTTCTGTACAGGTACCCAGTTTTGCTGCAATTACACAGGAAATGCATGGATCACTACAGCTGAACTTCAGAGAGACATTATTATGCAGATGTAGGATAAAGCCCAGTTACTTTGATATTTGTTCAACCACTGTTTCATCAGTGATCAAAATCAGGAACAAGCACTGCAGTCAGGAAATGTTACACTCACATGCTTTAACTACACTRTTAGAAGGACAGTCAAGTGCTTACAATGATCTGGGCATAACATGTTAGCTGTAAAAATAAAAATCAAGCCCACCCACGTCATTATTCTGTGGTTCTCATTACAAGAACCATCCCTGTGCTCCAGACCTCTAAGAAGTGTTATTCCTCAATCTCTCCAGAGTTTAATCACTATGATTTGTTTTAACATTGTATAATGCACTTTAAAATTCAAAAGYTGTCTGTCAGGTAAGGAAATCTACTCTGTCAACAGGATGTGTTTTTCTACCCCTACATCTTCACACTGGAAATTTCCACATGGATCTCATTCAAAGTATTCATTTGCAGGCTGTCCCTGCAATTCAGAGTCAGGCAAAGAAACCAGCCAACAACCCAGTACTGTCCCAGCTGAAATGAGACCATTCAAAGGTTGCCACTATTAAGAAATAAGTGCTTTTGTGATCACAAGTATTAGCAGCAAGGAAAGCTTGAGTGCAAAAAGTTCAYTTCCTCCACCCCAAGGAGGGCAACAAAAGGTAAGCCAATACAGATTTGGACAACACACACAAAAAAAAATCCACTTTCAACATGTACTCTTATTCATCCACCATAGTAAAACCATATCCACCTTTCACTCAAAACCAAAGACCTTGTCATGAAGTGACAGTTATGATATGCTAAATGTACATATTTTAAAAGAAATAAACCTCCAAATAAAATTTCAGGGAAGATAATGTGACAATAAGTAGAAAATATACATTGCACAACACTTCCTCAACCCTCCACTGCTAAATACATAAACAAGCAAAGAGGATCTACTGCCCTTACAGATTTAGCTACAAAACACTGCACTGGGCACATTCTTAACAATATCCTTCTAACTTCCAGGTTATCAGCCTCRCTTTTTCTGCACAGCAGCTATAACCACCTAGGTACCAGGCAAGTGGTTTGTTAGCTCAGAAGCATCAGCAACATGCTCCCTTGCAGTGCTGCCAAAGGATGGGCCATTCTAAATAAAATATATGCTAGATAATCAAGAAGGTAAAAAACTACATGCAAAACTAACCAAGCATTAGGAAAATTACCTCTTTTTCTTCAGTGAAAAAGCAGTAAACACAAGCAAGGACAAGAGACAAAAACTGAGACAGAAGAAGCATACAATTTTGAGAAGGCTGGTACTGTACCCAACAACTACACTTGTGTTAACACTCAGCACAGACAGCAGACAAAGCATTTTTTCCCCTAAGACAAGCTCTATTCATACCCTACTTAATCAATAAATACAGTATAAGCAAGCCCTATCAAAAAGAGATTTAAGGAGTGGTTCCAAATGGGTTGGTCCATGTGTACAAAGTCTGTATCACAACTGACTTGCTCCCTGAGGATTCTTTATCTAGAGCTAGCAAAGCAGGGCACTGCTAGCACAGAACACAGACAAGTTGGTCGTGTCCACACCAGCTGTCAGAGTGCCTCTAACGTGGACTGAAGAGGGCTGACAAGCGTTGACTGCGACCCATTTTCCAAAAATAGGCAGGGTCACAGTTTTGGCTTGGTAAGCTTCTGACAGTTGAATGAACCCCTGGAAAACCCCCACACCTTCCAGCATGAGGAAGCTCGAGCCAAGCAATCCTCAGACACCAGGCAAGGTCCACACGGTGGGCAAAGGGGCTTTACAGCTTTACTCCATGTGCTTTTTTCCAGATGCTTGTACAGTGAAAAGTCTTACTCAGATATACATATGTAAATGCATATATACACACACATATATATAAGAACCAAGTTAAAACACAAGCAAACTTCTAATCATACAGACAAATAGCAGAAACATTTCTCAAAGTTTTCTGTGCATGACAACACAGCCTCTTTCAGTTTATGGGAACTACTTCTACTATCAACACTTTACTAAACACCCAAACACTGCTGAATAATTAAAAATACAAAACAACATAATACAAAATAACAACAAAAAAAAACCCAAACCAAACAAAAGCAGTTTTACAGCAGCCCATATTCCCCCTTCCAAGTCTGCAATTTTAGCTGCCTTCTTTATCTTCAACTTTTATTTTAAATAAATGAAACAAAAATGAATAACATTAGGTTGGAGAGGTAGTAAAGCACATATAAATATCACATTTCAGGAAGAGAAAACAGCCTCTACATTTTCCCTCTCTCCATTATCCTTTATTGTAATCACTGTTATCTCAGTTGTAGCTCAACAAGTACTAAAACCCTGGCTTCAGTGTTATAACCACCCACACCATCAGAGCAAGTGGCAAGAATATAATGAAATAAAAATAATATAAACACCACAAACAAAATGCAGAAGGCCAGCCAGATACTCAGGACCTTTTTCCATGGCCATAAACCGACAGTACACTAAGTTCAATATATAACTATTATTCATTACGCTACTCTTTAACTGTTCTTTTACACATTTTTTCCATTTCTTTTTATGTTTGTTGCCATACCAACCCTTTCAYGTGATCCTTTTATTCATGGCCTTTTTCAGTTCCATCACAAACCTCCCCACCAGTTCCTTTGATATCAGATTGCCAGGTTCCTGCCTAGATGTATTTTCATTAGCTGTATTCCTTGGGTTGCAGCTGACCCAAATTTTAACCATGCAGGGCACAAACCCAGCATTTTAAAAGGAAAAAGTTGCCATGCCCTTTAAATCAAACTGAAAACTCACCTTGCTTATCCTACATCCTTTCCCCTCCCCATAACTCCTATATATTGCAGCCCCAAAAGAAATGTCTTAAAGACTAACAGAACTAAGGACCCCTATATTTGATCCTGCCCTGTGGCTTGCACTCAAGCCCCCTTAGGCTGAATTCATCAAGTTTCTTAAAGTTCCTTTACAAACACCCTTACACAAAGCASTTTGCCAATGCCATTTGAAACAAACACCTTTGAAGGGCAGGCGGAACTGGTTTTCTCCCTAATCACTACAATAACAGTACACACACTGATAAAAATGGGCTGCTTGGCAGACAAATGCCTCTTTCCACCAAAATTCAGAAGGCTTAGCACTCATTTTTGGCAAATGACAGCTAGTTCAAAACCCAGTTTTCCCCATAAATGGCTTGACACACRTAAGAGTGAAAAGAATGCTTGGACACTTTGAAAGTACGCACAGTTTGCTTTATTTTAGGCACAGATACATCCGTGCAAAGTGAATGCTCTGGACCAACAGCCCTATTTACTTCTTTCTGGACAATGTCTGGGGACATGCAAAAGCATAGCCACAGMCTGCACTCCTGGAATTAACAGTTATCTTTCTACCCACAGATAGAAATAATCTATACAGATCTAGAAATAACTTACCATGATTAAGATTTACCACAATTAAGAGTGTGCATTGCAAGCCTCATTATAGGTCACTTCTGATTTGCCTTGACACAATACACTAATAACTCYTGTCCTGGGGACATGTTGGTTGTTGTTACACTGAAGTAGATCCAGCTAGGCTACTGTGATTTTAAGGCAACTGCTCATTCACTTTTCTCCCAAGAATGTGGTCTCTGTCTGCTCCTGAGAATTAAGTCTTTGCAGCCCAAAATGAAAAGAAAAATCCATTTATCTCATTTGCAAGGCAAAACGTYTTGGGCCATTGGGATGATATTTCAATCCGGAGTTGTATTTACACCCAACACAAAATCTTTGTATTACCTCTGTTATCAGGAAAGGAAGAAAGAATAAGAGGACAAGAAAAAAAGGGTTTCCTTTTCTGTTTATGCAGTGAGCTGTGTTTAAGAATGCATTGCACTGCATCCTCTAAATAGCTCAAAAGTTTCAAGAGTAACTTCAAGCACATGAATAATTCTGATAAATTCTACATTAAGGTTATTTCCCATGCATGTAGATTATTCACTCAGCAACCAGGATAACAGCATATTAAAATCCAAATGGAGCATGACCTCCAAGCAGACAGATTCATATGAGATTCTGGCAGATGCAATATTTGAAGCATGTACTTAAAAAACAAAACTATTACAAGATGAAACCTTTATATAGGTTTATGGCAAGTTTACATCAAAGCACAGCTCACTAGTTCTAAGTCAATGGTAACACACAGCATTACTTGAGAAGAAAAATCCCCCACATCCATGTGGAATAACTCTACTGAGCAGTATTTATAAAATGGTTACACTAWAACTCTGCACTGATCAAATCCAAACACTGAGCTCCAAACAAAATCTGAGCATCACAAATAGCTTCCCCAAGTCTGCAGAGCAGCTCTATTCCCTGAATCACTTCAGTCACTTCTGCTCAGCAGTTAGAGCAGGAGACCACCAAAGCTCAGCTCCCTCTGATGCACAGGGAGCCAGTCCCTCCCTGATGCACAGGTTTGCACAAGGAACATGAGAGCTCCCCAMTAGTCTTGTACTCTGAATTTAAAGTATAAATGAGGGAGGTTATTAATTTGCAACTAATTTTCTTTTGCATACACTATTATGCTGCAATTGTTTTTACTGGAAGCTTTGACTTTCTAAAAGCAACCAAGTCCAATTTAGGGACTGAAAACTGATAAAATGCTGTGCCTTACAAACAAGTGCAGATTCCTTTAGACTCAAATACATCACTACTTAAAGCAAAAGTCTTGAGAAAACTAGAAGCTCCTCCTCTGGCATTTAAACACATATCACTTTACTTACAGATCTCAAAAGGCTAAGGAAAGAGGACTGATATCGCAGTTCTCTACAGGGAAGAAAACAAGTGATCTACCCAAAATTACACCACACGTCAGGAACTGGGTTGGGAACAGAATCCCAATGCTCTCCATAGTACCCTAATCCTTACAGCACAAAGCCTAGCCCTAAGTGTCCTCTCAGTACCCACCTCCATAGATCAGACAAACAAATGTAAACAAACCTGATTTAGAGCTGGTTGGCTGACCACCTAAGCAGTATGTTGGCAACAGCCACAATTAAATGCCGCACCGGCAATGGCTTCTAGTGAGAATCACTCTAAGAACCAGACACAAACTGTAACTGTGCTGTACACCTGTTCTTCCTCAGCTGYAAGAAGGCATTTTGCTCATTACCTTGGGTACACCAGGGCAGATCCTTGTGCAATGCTCTGAGTTGCTGTTACCAGGTCCGTAAGTGGCACCCCCGCAGAGCTCTCCAGGTGGCAAACACAGCCCCTGTGCTGAGCACAGCCCCTCTGTCACCACTGTGAGCAGCAGGCAGACCAAAGCCACTGATCCCACTATTGATCCTGCAGGCATTCATGTCTCTATAGACCCTGTGGCTTCCAACCTTGCCCTGGAGCCTGGGGTTAGGCTCCAATTTAGCGACTTACAACACATCCTCAATCTATTCATAGCCACCTGACATGTCAGTGCCGTGGCTGTGGGATCTTTCTTTGCTATGGCTGTGCCAAAACCTCCCTGCAAGAAGAGGACGATAGGCAAAAAAAGACTACTTCAAGAAGATATAAATTGATCTCTGCTTCAGAGGAACACAATCTATCAGAACCTACAGCTCCTACGTGACAGCTCTGCCACAAACTATTTGTCAGCTCCTGCTCCCCACACATAGATACTTTTGATAATAGGGTAAATTAATGAGCTTTATACTTCTCATAATTAAAATGAAACCTAATCTGAAAGCTGTCATACCTGATGCAGAATCTGTAATCTACAGTTGTTTATGCTCCCTATGTATAGACTTCGTGAAATCAGTCTACATAATATAAACATATCGCCTTTACAAACTAGAAAAACCAAAGCTTTTTGCAACTTATACAGGTGCCTTTGAAAATCCCAAAACTCAGAATGTSTTCTGAAAGGCCATGCCCCACACAGCAATGCAATGTATTGCTATGCAATGTAAAATTGTAGGCTTACTGATTTCAGAATGATTCTGAAACACTCAACCCACTTGATGCCCAGTCCTTTTCCCTTCTATCTCCTCCCTAATCCCGACTACTCTCTTGATGAGCACTTTGACCATATCAAAGTATGATGAGGATTTAATCCTTCCAAATGGCACMATCCAGACAGCATGAGAGCTGTGACACTTCAGAACACTGCCTCAAGCCCTTTTATAGTTAATTTGTTCAGCAGATCCAGAAAAAAACCCAAGGCATACAACTGGTTAAAAAGGAGGCATGAATAGCAATGAAAGGGGGCACATAAAGATCTAATCTATGCAGAAAACCAGGACAAACTGCAGAGGCAAAACAAACACAGTAGGAGAATTTTGTAAATACAAGTTATCACCTGCACATCACAAAACAGCTCTAGGACTACACAAATCACAAAAAGATTCTCTTTCCTGGTGTCTCTACAAACAGAATCTACACAGTCTTTAAGAAAAAGAAATAGTCTTATGCAGCTTCCAGAAAAAAAACCCACCTATTTTTTAACTCTGGATATACATGCCAACTTGTTTAAGCAGATAAATGAACTTGTAAAGTTTCAAAAAGCCAGCTCCACAGGCTGACAGCTCAGATTTTCAGAGCAAGTAATTTTCTATGCTGTGAGAAGCACTCAGAACATTTCAGATATTGAATAGGTGGGAATTGGAACACACTTCATTTAGCTCTACATCTCTACTGACTGACAAAACACAAAAGCCATTAAAATGCCATTAAAATAAAGTGCAGAAACTGTACAAAGAAAGGGCAAAACCTGTGTATCCTCTTATTTCTTGGTCTTTGTCACCTGCTCAGATTGATTTAATTTTGCCTTCTACTGTACAGGGGAAGGGGAAGTGAGAGGAACAAAACAAGTGGCATCTAAAAAACTGAGATGCTAAAGATAAAAAAAAACTGAATGTGAAGACAGGAATGTGCCTATAAAATGTGCTTTCACTGCTGGGTGGGAAAGCAGACAGTGATTGAACCCATGCCCTCAAACTACTGTGCTTCACTGCCAGCTTGCATTTTAGTTCCACATGCAAACAATTAATTCTCTTCCTCAGGTCCTGAAGACAAGCAGACACTGGGAGCACAAGGCAGCACATAAAAYAAGCTGAAGGAGAAGCTACTCCTCTCCTTAAGTTGCTCTGCTCCAGAATACACAGCTCCAAAAGGCAAAAAGCCTCCTCTTCCAGATTTCTTCTTTTAGCAGTTYTAGACAGAGAAGACCAGAAAACCTACATCACACTGGAGCTGTGATTCCTAAATACTGCTTTGCAGTTACTACCTCCATCCTAAGCTGGACTGTTCACCCAGCAGTACAGACAGATTTAAGGAAAAAGAGAAATGCTTATTCATGCAGCAAGCCCAGTCCTGAGATGCATTTGGSAAGCCACCTGCATCAAACAATTTACACCATGCACACTGAGACACAAGGTAACAGACCATGAGACACATGCCATACCTAGCACCATGGTTAAAACAGTAAAGAAAAAACATGCAGACA
>NW_026623467.1:628153-630007 GCF_030028575.1 Malurus melanocephalus | reverse complement strand
GACTAGTTTTAACATAAAAAATTAAGAAGCAGGAATAGAGCTCCTGTCCCTTGGCCCCTCTCAGGTTATAGAAAAATAATACAGCCTGACAAACAGGCTGTGAAACAACAGACCACCACTTGCCTGTAAAAGGACTACTGGAGGACTAGAAGCCAAAACAAGTTCTGTTCTTGCTGCACAGATGCACTGAGCTATTATTAACTTGTTTTAACTATCACGAATGAATTAACCAGAGCTGCAGTGCACAGCACAAAGTTCCTCTTKGCAGGAATGAAACAAGGTGATCAGCACTCAGACAGTAAATGCCACATCTGGCCTTTTCCTCTACTGATCTCACTACTTCATTATTAAAAGGGAGACACTGTCAAACCACAGCAGGTCACCCATTTTTTCCCCATCTGGACAATATAAAACTGTTTATTCTAAGCGTATCTTACTCAAAGTGACAAAGGTCCAGGCTAACTAACAGCAATGAAAAAAACATTTACAAAATACAAAAGTAAGTCTTCTGGTCTAAGAGCAAGAAGATTCTGGCTTGCTCTTGCTACTTCTGATAACATATGAAAGGTCTCATCACATGGCAAAGAAACATAAACCCACCAATATTTCCTTAGACACAAATCTGTATTCATTCTTTATAGGAAACAATTTCTTAATCCCTTCTGAAGTATTTTATTGAGCTACTGTGGACTTTGGCCTTTTATCTTCTGTACTCAGTGCTGACAATCATTATGCATATGCTCAATCAATATAGCTTAGTCCAGTAAAGCAATCTAATTTAAAGACAAGCAACTCAGAAAAAAAAAACCCAGAAACTACTAGGTTAATTCTTTTTAGGAAAATAATATACTCAGTTATTGAAAGAAAAAGTTTAATTTTCCTTAACAATGACCACAAAGTCTGGATTTTCATTGCATGGAGGGGAATACAGAGAATCTCCCCACCTATATTCCTGTTGTGTGGAACGTAATTGTATTGGGCTTTCAAAAATTGTTATTTCTTTTGATAAAGTTCTGCAGAAACTAGGATGGTCAGTAATCATGAAAACGATGTTATACAAGACAAGCTTTTATACTTGCAATGTACAGGTAGCTTGTTCSGAGTCTGTTTAAAACTAAGTATCTCCCCATCAGCTCCTGTTCACTTTGTTACACAGACTTCACAAAGCCTATTTGCCAGTAAGGAGGACAGATTTCCTCAGGCACTTTAAACAGAGCAAGGGTGCTCACAGTGTGTTTCTTTAACCCCCATTTAAGACACAAGCAAAGCTTAAAAGACAGCCAACAACTTTATCTGACAACCATCTCCAACCATACACATGGGTCGATCCCAGCGACAGAGAGGAGCAAGGCTGCAGGTCGGAGCAATCYGGAAAGCACCAGATTCTGCGTTTCTCCCGTGATGTCCTTGGGCAAGGTGCACTCCCTACGGAGCGGAAGAGCGGATTCCACCCTTTCCCCSGAGCACTCTCGGGCTGCACTTCCCGCTCAGCACCCGCCCGGGTGCGCTGAGGCGCCGGCCCCGCTSCCAGCCCGAGCGCGGCAGGAGGCGGGACCCGGCCGGCCCCGCTCTCACCCCGACGGGACGCGCTGCGGCGGCCAAGGGCACGGGAAGGCCGCAGCCCCGGGCGCCTCCTGCCCGATCGCAGCYCCGCTGCCCCGCCGCCGCCATCGCCCGCCGGACCCCGCACACGTCCCCCCGCCGGGGAACGCGCCCCGGGAGAATGATCCCCGGGCCGAGGCGCTGTGCCGGGCACGGGCGTCCTCCACGCGGCAGCACCGCCACCGCCATCACAATCATCCACATCCCTTCCGCACCGCGCCACCACATCGCAACGGACCAACTCCCACTGCC
>NW_026623467.1:605405-627757 GCF_030028575.1 Malurus melanocephalus | reverse complement strand
GGCGAGGCGTGAGGAGCGTGTGCTGCGAGCGGGGCGGCGGCGACGACAGCGGCAACCCCGGCACCGCCGTCTGTCGGCGCTGGGCCGGCTGCTCCCGGGCTCGGCKTCTGCAGCGAATGGGGACTGACCTGGTCGTGGTGTCAGTGGGAGGTGGCGGCTGGTCCCGGCTGGCGGGGCGGGGGAGGGTGGTCAGCCTGGCACCCCGCGCCTGAGGTGGGCTTGGGGAGGCCGGGGTGTCGCTGCACAGGCAGTCCCACATCCCCCGTTAATGTGCATGAGGAGATGGGCAGCAGCCCCGCGCCCGGCAGGCTCCAGGGAACTGCCAAGCGAAGGGACCGACTCCCATTTCGTTGCGCTTCGTGTCCGGGAAACCTTTGTGCGTGGTTTTTCAAAGCATCGGCTCAAAGCGTCTCACGCAGGCATTGGGAATTGCTCATATTGTTGGGAAATGCTCATATACAGGTTGGAAACAAGTCCAGTGCGTTGTTCCCTACAGTCGATGCCGGGGATGTGGGCGTCTCACAGAGGCTGCAAGGGGTTCCCAGCAGCAGCCAACTCTGTGCTTGTCTGGATGCTCTGSTAAGCCCCGGCCTCTGTCATTAACTTTCCCGTCTGAAAAATAACTATACGGTCTTTATGGTGCATTTGCCACATGGCTGCATCAGTGATGAAGTACATTCGGGTGAGGTTTGCAGATTATATCATTCATTCCTTCCTCAACCAAAGAGGACTCATAATTCTTTTCTAGTTGTGGCTTAATTTGCAGGAGTGACCAACAAACAGCCCTGAGCTTTAATTTCACCATTGTCAATTGCTTGCTTGGCCCAACCTTTTCAGCTAACTGTTSGCTTGAATTGAGCACTGAAATCCACACCACAGGACCTGTATCTAAGTTAGGAGGAGTTGTAGATGCTGTGGATTTGTGAAGAAGGAACATGGATAAATGGTGTGCTCTAAGTGTGTAGAGGGGTCTAACTTTACAAAAGCTGTGATAATACCTGCCAGCCTGCTAGTGCCAAACTTGCCCTCCTCTGTATAGGAAGACAATTTCCAGCTGCTCAAGAGCAAAGATTGTTTGGCTGGTATTTATGATCATACCAAATATTGTTTAAGTATTACACATATTCCCTCRTGGATTTWWAAAAAAATTAAAATATTTGCATCTCACCCAAGCCTCACTCAGCTTCCCAGGTAAGCCAGGAGGAGGTTTCTGCGAGGCTCTGAACAGACAGTTACAAATAAATTTAGCAAAACTCATCACCCAAACATTAATAACTAGAAGCCACCCCCAGTCAGGACTAGAAAGGCTAAATTTGAACTTGAAAGATGAAAAAAGAAACAGTACCCTGGGGAAGGCACATTATTTAATTAAAATGCTCAACACATGGGCTGTTTGTAGACACAATATATCTGAAATGGAAAGGCCAAAGATGCCACTTTGATGTTTGATAAGGAGAKGGAGACTCAATGTGTAGATGAAGCAAAAACATGACTGGAATAAGATAMCAGCCTTGAAAAGTTTTGTAAAAAAAATGCCCAGTTTTCTCCAGTACTCACACCTCTGGAAAGTCACACAAATTAATTGCTCTATCTGTGGTTAATTTTATACTATTTTTAATGAAAGAAAAATCATATATGCCACCAGCTGGAAAGAGGTAAGTTTCGGATGTCTTTTCTAATGACACCCTTTTATCTATTCCTTCACTGAATTTGGATGCCTGTGCTCAGTTTCTGTATAACATCACTTTGCTTGCATCAGCTCAGCATTAATTGTGAGACACTTCTTACTCAGTTTGCTGAGCATGGAGAACTGGAGGGTTTCTGTGTGAGCAGGCTGCCATAGCTGGAGATGGAGGCAGAACAAGCACTGGATGAAGCTCTCCCCATTTTTCAAAGACRGGCCTGCCTGGTTCCCTTTATTCACACGTGGTAAACCATTGGATATTTCTGCTGCTGCTGTTCAATTTGCATCACACCTTCTCTTGCCAGGCTTTCTGCAGCCTTAAAAGACCCATTGAACTTGAGCTCAGAGCYAGCTCCTTCTGTACTTAAAGAAGAGAGAAGTGTCTGTATTCCCACCCAATTTGGAGTGCAATGAGGTAGGACTGAAAGCTGGACTGAAGCTGCTGGAAAAAATAATGTCCCTCTTTGTAACTTTTTAGTTCCTGAGTGCAATAGGGACAAGACACCCAGGACTCCATCTAGAATACAGAGGCTAATTTTTGTGGGGGTAGCTGCCTAACTGTCTACAATTCTGAATAAAAAGTTGAACATGATTTATGTGAAGTACTACTGCTACTCCATGGCAGATCTTCCTGTAAACARAAGCAAAAYRGCAATAGAGAAAAAAAWTGTCAGTATTTGRGATTGGTTTGTTGCTACCAGWTATGAGATTTACAGCCTTTGATCCTGAAAAAAGGAAGGAGCAGTGTTGTACTTGAAAATAGGCCAKGGAGTCATCCTTTTCTTCTGGAAGGGTATCAGTGGTTTAGGTAACAGCCTCATAGTTGACTGTTCCAATGGGCTTTGGGGTGTTCAAATTCAGGTTTCCTCTCTGCTTGAGAAGACTTACAGCACCCCACCCTCACTCTGTGACCCTAATCATCATGCAGGCTCTTGTCTTCTCTCTCCAGCCTCACTCACATTCCTATTATTTAATGGGAAAGCTCAGCAAGAGGAAATGAGAATGGAGCACTCCTCCAATCCCATCCAAATCTCAGAAGAATATGCAGTCTGGCCTTWTGCAAACTGTGTTTTGTTCAGAGGCAGGAGACGTGGACAGGAATCCTGTGTGAATCAGCCCAGGCTGCGCCAATCTGGTTTTGTGCTCTCCATCAAAGCCATGTAGGTGAAACAGCAGTGGCACTCGCTTCATCCAGGCACTRAATCTGTGCAGGGTTTGTGTAGGAACTGATTTGCTAAGTGTGCTATGCAAACATTAACGCATAAAGTCATTCCAAGGAGGGTAGAGAGAAGAAATCTAATTCCTATAGAGAGGTCTTTTTTACAAGGGCCTGTAGGGATAGGACAAGGGGGAATGGATTCAAACTGAAAGAGAGCAGGTTTAGGATAGATACTGAGAAGAAGTTCTTCCCTGTGAGGGTGGTTGCCCAGTGAAGCTGTGGCTGCCCCATCCCTGGAAATGTTCAAGGCCAGGTTGGATGGAGCTCTGAGCAGCCTGGTCTAGTGGAAGGTGTCCCTGCCCATGGTGAGGGGATTTGAACTAGAGGAACTTTAAGGTCCCTTCCAACCCAAGCTGTTCTACGATTCTATGAAACTTCTTTATAAATACCTAAATATTGACATCCATTAATGGTTAAGTGCCTCCAGTGTGATATGACAGCAGAATGAGGTTGTTGCAGATTAAYAGGTTTTGCATCAGTATCTAAATCTCATGTAATTTTTGTGCTGAGCTCCTTCACAGGTATGTGCAGTGCAGATCTTAATTTTCAGAGCAAGCTAGAGTCTTCTCTGAAAAAGTAAGTTCCTAGACTTGGAGGAATCTCTTGATTACTTATAAGAACAATAAATGAATGTTATTAATAAATCAGCGAAAACATTTCTTTGGCAGTACAGCTGTCATTTACTTCTTGTAACTTGTTTGGTAGTGTTCTGTCAAATTTCAACATACTGCTTTATCTAGCAACATTTCGTGAGCATTTCTAGCAAGAAACTTAGGACTACGAGCAGTATATAAATCAATCTTTTATTAAATTATAATAAAAGCATAATAATTTTGATTATAGTAATATTATTATAAAGCTATAAATACTACAATGATCCATTTGTCCTCATAATAAATATAAATATAATGAAAACTATAATAAATATGAATTATAGCTAATAGTTATAATTTAAGTAGTGTGGGAGTCACACTTCCCGAGAGCCTTCCCCTTACTAATGTTAAAATGGTTTGTTCAAGATTATTTAATTCTCCAAATACCCTYGTTTTGCAGGTCAGTGGGAAAGCTTGATGTAGCAACTGGCAGTCCTGACTCCACAGCAGATGCTTTAGCTGTGCCATTGTATCTCCTCCTCATATTACTTGCTGATACTCAAGTAATGAAGGGCTTAATGGTTTGATTTCATGGGGTGCATAAACAGCTCTGCYGCAGGTCTGGGGTAGGAGCAGCAAGAAGGGCACCAGGAAGGGTGAKCCCAAGGGTCTCTGGCTGTGACTTCCAGCAGAGTCCCTTGTCAGCCTTGGGGTGGGATTGCCTTTCTCCTCCTGTTCACTGTTAGTTCTGAGAGGAGTCTGCTCACCATTTACTGGGTGCCAGGGAACACCCAAATAAACCTCTGCCAGTGCTGATACTGCCTGAAGCACCTGGTGAAAGCTGACTTCCTTGAAGTCTTGTACACTATGGAACATGTTCCCCGAGAGGAACACAGAAAGGAAAGAGCCAGAAGGGCTAAACATCTATGAAAAGAAAGAGAACCAGAGGCTGAAAGAATCTTTAGGCCCTGCACTAAGAAGGGCTCCACTGCAACAGAAAATTAGTAGGCAGACTACTAACCTGCAGAAAAAAAGCTAATGGAACCTCAATTAAGCAGTGATTGGTCATGTAATTAGGTTGACAATTATCCAGGCTGTTCAGAGAACACTCAGAAATTCTCTTCCATAGGGACAGCCCCAAGCTGTTTCTGCAATCACAATATGCATGGTTGAATTTGATGAACAGGGAGKGGTTTTCCAACGTTAGTGGTTCTAAGAATCTCTAATGCACATCACCATCCTTCTCCCATGTTCATACAGCTAACCATAAAGCAAAAGCTGCTCTGGAAGTGTTTCCCTCAGTCCTCCACCAAGCAACTGCTGAGGCTCAGRTAAGCTCCCTCTTGAAGGGTTTTGCCTTGTATTCACTCATTTCCTCTAGAGGGTAATTTCTTCAGGGCAGATGGAATGTCTCTGACTACGTAGATTTATGGTGTTCCATCATCATAATAATATAGGAATGATGAAATAGAACAACTCAAGTGGAAGTCACTGGATAGATGGATTGGTTTTAGTAGTTAGCTTGTAGGTATTTCAAAACTTTGGCAGGTTTCAGTGATGCTGTTTGTACCGCTTGTTTGTATGTTATTTTTATGGCCTAATAGCCAAGAATGAGAGCAAGAGCTCTCAGAGAGAAATGGGATCTCTCTGACTCAGTCAGTGGTAGATGCACATCCGGTATCATCATAGGATCCAAATGATGAGCTCTTTTTGTTAAGCTTAGTACTGCTTTGATTTCTGAACTGTGTATTTTCATCCCAAAACATTCAGGCACTCATTGTCCTTCCTTTTTCCCCTCTCCCCTCACTGCCAAGGGACAGACACAACATGCCATTTCAATTAGCACTTTATTTTTAAGATGATTTAGTGCTGTCAGAAGGAGGTGGTGTGGCAGTTCTCAAGATGAATATTTTCTGTCCAAGAGGAAGACAATATTGCAAGGAGCAGGACAGGTATCTCATGGAATCATAGAATATGCTGAGCTGGAAGGGACCCACAAGGATCATTGAGTCCAACTCCTGGCCCTGCGCAGGTCACCCCATGAATCACMCCWTGTTCCTGAGAGCACTGACAGACTTCTCTTGGACTTTGTCAGGCTTGGTGCTGTGACCACTGCCCTGKGGAGCCTGTTCCAGTGCCCAACCACCCTCTGGCTGAAGAATCTTTTCCTATTATCTTACCTAAGCTTCTTCTGGCAYAACTTCAGGCCATTTCTTTGGGTTSTGTCATTAGTGACCGGAGGGAAATTTCACGATTCCCACCCCTATTTTCCTTCTGGAGCTTTCAGTGAGCAGCCTTATTTTGCACAGCTGGAGAGGGCAGRGAATGCCAGTGGGGCTGCTGGAGGGCTCTGAGACCCCTGGGAGGAGGTGGGCAGAGGTGTCTGTCAGGTTCTGTGGAGGAGACGGGACTCCTAAAGGGCTGTTTTGTTCCCTAAATGAAAAAAAGAGGAGGGTGAAGAAGACACAAAATCCTTCCCTTTGCCCATGTTTGGCCTTCCCTCTGTGTGCTCCTGCTCACACCTCCCTCCTTTTCATATCACCCAGAAAGGGGCTACTTTTGGGAAGGAAGGATGAATGATGTCAAACCACTGAGGTGATTTATTATCTCCATGGGTCCACAGGGAACAGCCTGGGAGGCCCTTTGGTAGCATTTGTAGCAAGGCTTAGGACCCAGTCATTTCTTTTCTCCTGCTTTTATCTGTTCTSAACAGGCTGCAGTGGTTCTGGACAGGGTTGTTGTGGCTCACTCTCTACAGCTCCAGGGCAKTGTCTGTACAGGACTGAACTCTAACAGAAGGTGGGCGCAGGCACAACAATGCCAGAATTATCTCTAAAAGATAACAATTCTACTTTTCAGGCATTTTAAACAGTATGCTCCTGGATTTCTCTTCTCTGGGATGTGAGGCAGATCACAGCCTCATTATCATTCATTTACCAGGGTTTGCTCCTGCCCTCCACCCTCACACACATGCTCACCATGCTGGATAACATGATTTTCTCTCCAGCCAGGGAAAGAGAAGGTTTGCAATTGTGTTCTCACAACTGGAAATTTGCATCTAGGTACATGGATTTTTTTCTCTCCTTAGATGATGAAAGAACACAAAACTAGGTGCTACTGTCAGGGTGAGGTGGTAACAAGCTACAACAAGCCTAACTTACACCATGTTCCTCAGTGACAGGAGACTGCCAGAAAGGGCTGTGCAGCACACCACAAACACACCACCACCACGCCAGGCGTGGCTGTGCCTCATGCCACCCACCTCTCCTCCAAACTTCACCACATGAGTGCCAAGTGGGTACTGGGTGCTTTGGAAATTGAGACGAGCCCGTCAGGGTGGTGTACATTAAGAGAGGGACAGTGCCAGGTGAAGAGGCTGCAGATTCAAGCACTAAATGGAAGAAAGGAATACCAGTCCTTATCTGTGGGTAGTGTTTGGGACAGTGCAGGGCAAGGACTGTTGCCCCTGCCTCGTAGTAAAACATTCACAAGATTGTACTTGGCAGTTCAGATTGTGTTGCATAACAGTTTTATGGCTTTTTACGGAGCCAAGCCATTTTCAATGAGATGAAGAGYGCAGTAGCTTCATTAGCAGCTGTGTGCCTGAAGAATATGGCATTTCTGTTTCGCTGTTTGACTCAGTTAAACATTATTCAATCTGTAATTCTTCTTTGTCTGGGCTGGACAGATCAGTTGTTTCTACTCATTGTAAATTGCTTTTACTTGCATAGTTAGGTGTTTTGCTCTCTGCCCTTGRCACCTGATTGTTTACATGTACCTCAACCAATCCTGCATGGACAAAGGCYCAGCTCCTTGTAGTTTCCAGCCAGGATTCCCTTTGCATACGGCAACTGGCAAAGCCATTCACCCTCTGTGCAAACACAGGGTTTATTTTGAAGCTAGGCAAATAGAAGCAAGTTCCTTGCCTGYATTTAGCCACTGAAAAGCCTTTTGCCAAGGACAGAAGGGTTATCAGAATAGTTTGGGCAGAGTTCTTCTAAATGGGAAGGCAGGCTGGAGCCAGAGAACATGGGACAAATGGGGTTATTTCTGARCACTTTACTGGAACTAAGAATTAACACATGATCATAAATCATCATAGTTCTGCTGGTTAATGGCAAAGTGTGCTGCCAAACTCAGCCATTGCCTCCAGCTTTTGGCACAGCATTGCCAYGTCTCACAGAGCTGGAGAGCAGTGAGCCACCTTGCCCTATCTATCTACATCTGTGTCTGCATGCCTGGACAGGGAGAGACCRACTGGTGGCAGAACATCCTGACTGACACGTATCCAAGTGCCACTAAAAGGAGGACACCAGCAATTAACGAGCCTCTGGAAGGAATGACTGATTGAGAGATGCTCCAGACATCCAGGTTAAGCCCCTCATTTGACCCTGAGCAAATTATTCAACTCYTATGTGTAAAACAGGGCTAATGGCATTCTGCTCTGTCATGCTTCTGATGCCTAAAGAAGCATTTGGAAAGCCTCAGTGGAAACACAGCAGAGCARTTTCCATGTGCTCTGTGCCAGTGTGCAGGGAAAAGGGTTTGCCTTCAGGCATGGCAGTGCTGAGAATCAGCACTGAAGTTTCACTCTCCCATCAACTCCCAGACTCTTCCGAGATTTCTAGCGTGGAGGAGCCCAAGGTCTGAGCACAAAGATGACCCCTTCCTTCAGCAGTCCCACCAGGTACAGCTGATTGCATCCTGGACAGTGACTACACCCTGCACCATCCACTCCATGCACTGCTGTGGCTTGTGTGTGAACAACTGTGTGAACAACTGTGGCTTCAGTTTAGCTGCTGGCCTGCCTTCCCAGCAAGGAAATGTGATTYCTTTCCAGAAATACAGATGTTCTCACTGCTCTGCTCTGCAGCAGCACTCCTATTTCACGACAGTGGTACATAGCATGTACACACCACAATAGCAGAGAAGGTGCCTTAAACCTTTTACAAACCTAAATGCTTTTGGTATTGTTTTATGTCCCCTGTGAAGCCCTCATTTTCCTGTCCCATTTAAGTCCCCAAAGCTGTAGCTGCACTGTCATAACAAGCCTGCCTAGAGAAGCCAGCACCCCACTCCTCTTCTGTAAACCTAGCTCATGTCACTGGGGTGTTTTGTTTATTCAAGCCTTCTATTCTCCCTGTGGCTGAGCTGCCACGGCTCAGAGTCTCTATGGGCAAACMCATTTTCTGGAACCCCATTCCCCATTACTTTTCTGCACATTCTGGAGTCTGAATTGGCAGCATGATGAGTTGTCTGAAATAATTTGGTGTGTTTGCCATTTCATTCTTGCTTGCCCACCCAAATCACACGGGGACAGATATCAAGGGGAGGTTTCCTTCATAAAGAAGAAAGTGAAATCATTTTCATACCTCTTGAAACTTTAACAGAACACTCAGGAACAATCTTAGCACAATAGCTGGAGAACAAAAATTGCTCAAATCTGAACATCCCAGAATATCATAAAGACTGTATTTGCTAGGGGCTTAAAGAGAGGGCATGTCTTTTTTGGCTTGATGAAAGAATGACGTTCCTGTTTAGAACAGTTCTATTAATGCTACTGGCATTTTATTGCTACTAATTATCTGTTGGTACACAGGCTAGGTAGCTTTAAAAATAATCCTGAATAYCTACCTTCAGCTCCAGGGATCTCACTTGCCTTACACCAGTTTTGAAGGMAGGCTCATATTCTTTCATACATAGRTGCAGCTCCATGAGATCAGGGAGAATTTTAACTGCTTGTATTAAGCTTTGTGAAGACTGAAGATGGCACRGCAGAAGTTAAAAAGGTTGGATCCATTTCCTACACATGTTCTCATTTTATACATTGTTCCTGGTCTGCTTAAAGGCAAGTCAGCTGTGAGTCTCCTATTTTGTACCGGGATTAGCAAAATCTCCTTGAAATCATAGAAACCAATGATCCAGGAGAAAATAGGCCTAATGCTTTTTCTACTYCACCCACTTCTGCAAGGCAAGTTCAGGAGTGCCAGGATTCCTGGCATTTATTTCTGCATAGATCTAATCCCAAATTGGCCWTGGGAGCTGTCACTTACCTCAGGCTGCATTTGATAGGGCTCAAACAGTTCCCAGTTTTGGAAAACTTCCATTCCAACTACTTGGCCCTGTACCTGCCTCAGGTTTCTATATCTAGGAGTTTAGCTAGTTCCACTTCAAAGTCTCTGCTTATTTATATCTTTATAATCATGAGCCACAAATAGTGCTGAGCACTGGCACCTCCCAGMTTGTGCTCTTGGGCCCTATCAAATGTGTTGTATGAAGAAGATTAATGGTTCACATTTACTTAACTCCTTCAGTGTTCAGGGCTAATGTCTTGCATTTAGAGTGACATAGATGGGTAATAGCAAACCTGCAGCAAAGCAGTATGTTAAAAAAAAAAGTGATTTGTGTGATGGTGTTGGATGCCCTGATCTGATGTGGACAGAWCTTCCTTATACAAGGTTAAACTTGGATTTAACCAAGTTTAAACCCAGTATGGTCATGTGGCCTTCCAGTACCTGAGGGGAGCCCAAAAGAAAGAGGGAGGCACATAGATTGGACAAGGGGGGATGGATTTAAACTGAAAGAGAGTAAGTTTAGATTAGGTATTAGGAAGAAATTATTTACTGTGAGGGTGGTAAGACACTGGCACAGGTTGCCCAGAGAAGTTGTGGATGTCCCTGGAAGTGTTCAAGGCCAGGCTGGATAGAGCAACCTGGTCTAATGGAAGGTGTCCCCACCCGTGATAGGGAGTTGACACTAGATGATCTTTAAGGTCCCTTCCCACCCAAACAATTCTTTSATTCTGTGATTTACTCTCTTGCTTTGTTTCCCACTTGTAGAATGGGAACAGCTCACATCACTTTAYCTTACTGAGGGCAGGGAAGCAAGGATGAATTCAACAAGGAATGCAGCAGTGTGTGAGGGGGAATACGAACAGTGTGATAGGAGAACTGGCAAAGATACCACATCTCTCCAGGCTGCTTTCTTATAAAATGACTGAGTTCAAGTAAATTAAATACCCCTTGGTCCTCCTGAGGGCACAAACAATAGAGAATCATAGAATGSTTTGGATTGAARGGAACYTTAAAAACCATCTAGTTCCAACCCCACTGCCATAGGCAGGGAYATCTTCCATTAGACCATGTTACTCAAGGCCCCATCCAGTATTATCTAGCTTGTGCCTAGATTTCCCAGTGCCAAGAGTTGGAATAACAGCTGTGTGCTCTTTTTTGCCCGAGATTGGCAAGACCTGCTGGGATAGAACAGGAGACTGGAAGTGAGAAGAATGACAAATCAGTAAGTGTAATTATCCCTTTCTTGAACATGCTCAGAAGAACTCTTTATTTATCTAATAAATTGAATTTWGTGATGTCTGGAGGAGCCCGACTTACACTTGGGGCTTGGAGGAATGAAACTAGGGCTGGATGCTTCATTAAAAAAGAGAAGGGAAAACCCAAACAAAATAGAGTGTGCAATGTAGCAGCAGCATCTCACCCAGGGCTGCAGTGCTGAACATGGCATCACACTGAAACCAGCTGGCTTTAAATGAATTCTGGTACAGGCTGAGCTTGTTCTCCCTGAAAGTCTCTCCCATGCTGGGCCAAAACTGCAGCTATGCTGGGGTGTGGGATGCATGCTTTTTTTTTTTCATTCCTGCCATGAATGAGGCTCCACAGCCTTCAGCCTCTCTGAAAAACAAGGAGCACGTGCAGAGTACTTTAAAATGGCTGGTACTTCTGCACATAGACTTACTGCCCTCGCGTGGCTGCCAAGGAGCATCTGTAATGCAGAAACGRCTATCAGGGACTGAGGGAAACAACAAAGAAAAATAACTATACATTCATTTTAAACCAATACCCAGTTTSAGTCACAAGGAAGAGGAAAGCAAACACATTGTGACTAACTGGAAGTACCTATGAAGGCAAGAACAAAGAGCCTGAAGTCAGGTTTTATGAATGAGACCATGGGTATCAAATGAAAGCTGTGGTTCTGCAAGGACTACCCTGATTCAGTTTTTTTCATTTTGACTGTGCTGCTTCTTGGGCACCCTCTGAGGGCAGAGCTCATCTCCAGTCTTTGACATGCAGCAGACACTTTAAACAGAACAACCCCACACATCCCACCAATGAAAAATTYCACTGGGAGGTTGCATTAGGCAGGATCACCACTGCATTTTTGTTCATGGACTTGGCTTCAGTCTTGGATCGTAAAGACTGATGTATGTCCAAGCTACACTTGAGACTAGATGCAATGAARGAYTCATTTCAGACTGGAGARGARGAGTAAGTGTGACCAGGATCAWGCAGGAAAATGTTAACATGTGGCAYCTCCTATAGRACTTCAGACTGCTGAGTGACACCAGCATCAAGCAGGGTGTCACCCCAGCTTACCTGGCAGCTGTGCTGTTTCAGGGATGCACATCAGTGGGAGCAGTAGGATTTCTTCAGAGCATGCAGCAAGTTGAAACAAGGTGAATGAACACATTAGGCAGACAAATGCTTTGCTCACTCAAGCAGCCAGGTAACTGAGTCAGTATCTCATGTAGTAGCCAGCTATGAGTAGAATGAATCCTGACCTCTGCATTTCACATTTTAGGTCATGCTGCACATTAACATCATGAACAAAACTTCATTTCATGCACGAGTAAAAATGTTCAAAGAAATGAGAAATCACTCCGTGTAATTTTAAAATTTGCATGTCTGTGTGTATGTGCACACACAAACACATATATATTTGTAGTAAATACATATGAACTTTTACACAATTATAACCACTCCGGTATGTCCATGATACACTCCTATCACTCACCAGGACAATACATTCTGTTGCACTGACAGAATCTCTTGCTCAGTTTTAAATTACAATTTTTCTAAGTTCTGCAGAATTACTCAGTGGAAGGCCAGTCTTTGGCAAGCAGGTATCTGCAGAAAACCAGTGGTGACCCTTCAATATGTGAAGGTTCCCCTCCCAGTTTCCTTCAAGTGTCARTTCTGCTTTCATAGAATAGTTTTTAACAATATGCTACAACCCTGATAAGCCAAGCAGGATTCTTCTTTCAGGATATACAAATAATTCACATCCTCTCTACACCACGCAATGCAAAAAGTAAAATCATGTTTGCCAGTGATTCTAAGTCCAATTTGGTCCCATAACCATTTTAGTTAAAAGGAACAAACACAAACAAATAGAAAAAGCAACTCTCACATAAACCATAAAGATCAGCAAACAAAGCTCTACTGATTTACATTTCCAAAGGAAATACCTTTTAGTAATAGTTAACTCTGTCTGCAGCTGTTACATACAAATGTGAGAAATGAGGATGGAAAACTAACAAAGAGCAAGAATTATTGTCTTGTCCAGACTCACACACACACACACACACACCGCACACACACACACCTCATAAAAACCTTTATGCAATTTTTACAAATTAGTCTGAATCACCTGCATCATGTCCTCGTTAAATATCAAAGCAGATGAGTTTGAACAGCTCTGCTGGAAAAAGCACTGCATTAAAAATGTGTAATTCAAAGCCTTAGCTAAMCAGTATTTCCAGAAATTAAATTCTGTGTCTTTCAGTATTCACAAAATCTCGCATAACGTTACATTTATTGACACTGATCAGCTGTCAAAGAAAACTGAGCTTATCTGAGTAAGACGCAAAAAAAAAAAAAAATCACAGAACTTTGGCTACTATTGAAAAACTGACTCAAAACAATAGAAATAAAATTATTTTCAAAGGTGAAGAAAACATAAAGGTTCAGTCTGTCCTATATATTTTTTACTGACATCAAGCACTGTGATTTTCCTAATGAACTCACTTGAGTGTGTGGAGCTATTCCTAGAAGTAATGTAACAGACGAAAGTTTGCACCTTAATATTTTGATACAAACTATGACTGAGTATTACCAAAAGAGTCCCTTTGACAGTAAATAGCTATTTTAAAATTCATAATTAAAAAAATAATCTTTTAACAGTACAAAAACCTAGGTAAACCAAGTCTCAGTCAGTGTAAGAGAGGACCTCTTCATAAAGGGAAGGTAAATCCTCCTTTAGAGTAGTTACAGCAATRCACAGAAATGAGACCAGAAACACACACAGTAAGTTACAGGTCTRATTTACTGGAGTTGTTCAGTCGGTTTCACCTTAGGGTCATTTCAAGATTGTAGTATGGACCCAGAAAAATATTTCCAAAAAACTACAACACTGGGAGGAGAGAGCAGTATCTGTTYTTGCATGCTGAGGATCTGATGCACTGGAAGGAGCAGCCCTGCCTTCATCAGCTTCTTGCTGCAGTGGGGAATGTGATCAGAGCCAGGAGCCCCATGTTCAAGCATCCCACCACTATCTAGATCCCAACATCCTATCCCAACAAGCAACAAGCCATCCTATCCCAAGCATCCCAACATCCTATCTAGATCTCTCATAGCTCACTATGGCTAACTAAGGTCAGAATAAAGAGGCCTTTGGGGCAATTTCAACAGATGCTGTGTGCACAGCAGCCAGCRTAGGAAGCTCAGCCTCACTTCTCTAACACTCATGTACTGCTCTGTGCATGCTGCCTGCTGTGCTAYTCCAATCACTTGCACCTTGTGTTTGCACAACACTGCAAAGATGTGAAGACTTAGAAATTCTAGAGTACTGTTAAAGTTAACTGCAATTCCAGGGCTAAAACACCTTAGCTCCTGAAAGATCAGACCCCTCACCTCTCCAATGTTCCCTGTCACTTGCAAGTTTCTGTGCTTGCAACAGCCACTGTGCACATCGAATAAGGTAAGAGTAACACTCTGACATCAGCAAGGAGCCAGGCTTTTCACCAAGAGTCCTGTGAAAAATCTCAGTTCAACATATAACTATTAGATTTTTAGTACACAGCATGTCACAGAATTAGTGTTTTCCTTACAAATATATGGCACTAAGTGTAAAAACTTTATAATCTATTCCAAACATTGTACCATACTTCACAGCAAAGCTTGAAAAAGAATCCTCTAACTCCCACTTCTTCTAAATATACAGCTGGTGGGAGGCCAGGGTGTCCATGAACGGTCGCACAAGGTTGTCTGTCGAGAAGTAGAAGATCAAGCCAAAGGTGATGGAGATAGGAAGAGCAGGCAGTGCTTTCTTAAAAACAGCCAGTAGTAAAAGTGTTAGGCATAAACCCTGTCATAGAGAAGAGAATAAAAAACACAAGGAGGTAATGGTATGACAACAGGAAATACATCTGTCACCAACAAACCAATATACAGATAATTATCTGTATGCTGTGTAGAGCACTGAAGCCAGCCTGAGCTCCCAGCAGCACAGTATTTGCCCACAGCTTCAYCTTCCACACAAGGTGGCCAGGTTTTTCCTCAGCAATCCTGAGCACAGCTCTCTGCTGAGAAAGTGGTATAAACAGCTAATGCAGAGGTACAACTGGCCCCGAGAGGTTAACTTCTTTACAGGTTATTTACTCTTTGTTCTGTCCATTGTGAATGAGTGGCATAGAACGAAGTACTGATCCAATAGACAAAAGCACTTAAATCCTGGTGAATTGCACAGACAGGAGTTCCACTGAAGGTCTCTTATACACAGCAGGATGTGCTTATATTYGCAGTTTACAAGGTCCCTTAAGAGTAAAAAAAACCAAAGAAAAACAAAACAAAATCAAATATCCAGTGCTGGTTTTTTTTTTGCTGGATTGCTTACTATCCAATGGGTGAGTTCAGTTTTTATCTGGGTAGCAGGCCAGGATCTGCTTCTTGAAGCATGTGAGAAAGCTGTTGTATATTCTGGGTAGATGCTATGGCTAAATATCTTTACATACTAATTCCTACTCTCATCAGAGCCTTTTTAATTCCACCATGATGACAAAACTTCAAAGACACTAGGCTCCAAAAATATCCATAGCTTAAGATCAGCAGACAGGATCTTTTAATTTATTTTTTTTAATCAGTGTTTCTAGACTGCAAATTTGTTCACAATCCACSTGAGCCTGTAGTTCTGTTCTTATTCTCTCAGGGTCTACACCTGCTCTTTAGGTCACATCTCCCTTCAAAGATGTGCTCACTGCTGGGAAACTGGAGGGACATTTTTGGGAACCAAAAAAGCCACATAGCAGCAAGACTATGAAACTGCAAAAGGAGATGGAACAACTTTTAACAACACCATRAAAGACACAGAATGGGGCATTTGGCCTCCCAAGACAGATGAGCAAGAATATTTCCACCAGCAAAGGGACTCCATAYTGGACTGCACCATATGGAGTTTGGTGATCCTATGGGTTTCTCTGACCTGTGCAGYTGGAAAGGCCCAAGAAGGACACAATAATTGATTTTATTTTACATTCTAAAAATCCTGCTGTTCCTTTCTGGTGAGTTTCCATGAGCATATCGAGGTAAATAGCAAGTGCATAGTAATTATTTTCCATCCAGGTGAAGCTTAAGTGTGTGTTCATTAGACTGGCAGGACTGACTCCTTTAACAATTAAGAATATGTTAGTCATCTACTTGTACTGATAATTTCCATGGATATAAGTCTCCTTCCTTTTCATTTTTCCAGTGCAAATACTAGAATATTATAGGTCTTTATCCTCTTATCTAGCAGCTCCCCTTAGCACAAAAGAGTTGAMCTTTTCAACTACACTTGCTAATCAGTGTGGAGTTCCTAATGTTGACTCCTGGGGCTGAAGCAAACACACCAGCAGTTCCCTGGGGCTGTTTCACCCCCACCATCTCCACATTTGGCTCTGCTCTGATTAGTCTGTATCACTCTGCTGCAGTGGCTCTTTAAAGCCTGTCTTTACAGACAGAGCACTCCTAAATACCTAGCATGTTAATTGGACTGATTTAGCTGTGCTCAGCTGCTGTTACTTCTGGCAACACTTCTGTGYTGAGCAGGGTGCAAGAGCTTTTAAAAGCTGCTCACTTACTATGAGAATGGCTACAAAGCAGGCCAGTGTAGTATTCCAGTCTCCACTAGCCGTGGCAGCTGCTTTCCCAACAAGCACGCTGTAAAATATGAAGTCTCCAAGGCCCAGCTTCACACCTCCTGAAAGAAGTAGAAAAAGAAAAYAAATGTTAATTCTGAGCCTCCTGTTTTGCTTCATCCTGAACAAATTCTTATCCCCAGGGGAGCAGGTGAAGGTTCCGAGTCCTGGCTACCAACCTGGACCAACACATTCCTGAGGAGATTGAGACTTGCAGCCCCTCCTCCCACTAATTATTTTTGTTCTCTTTCATCATGAAGTGCTTCCCTGGGCTGCTTTACAGATGTACCAGCAGAGGAAGCACAGAGACAGAGAGGGACAGGAATTAAGGAAAGAAGGAACTGTTTAAGTTCTTCATGTAGCCAACAGATGTCACTGGAACCACGATCCTAGAACATTCTGCAGCAGCAAGAGGTAATACACAGTCAGACTCAAAATCTTCATTGCTCAGCAAGTCACAACTCTTCAAATTAACTGTGATTAGACCAAACTAGGTAACAGAGGGCTAACCACAAAGAGTAAAAATGACAGGCTCTGACTACACTGAAACCAAGGTGTAAAGCCTTCCTTACTTTCCTCCTCCTCAAGCTCCTCTAAAGAAGTGATTGGGCGGCTTGGAACAGGACTCCTCCTCTCTGACATCTGAGACTCTGCATGTGAAGGGCTCTGGAGGTGTTCTCTCCCATCCTCAGCTTGGTTCCACAAAAACAGGCCAAAAGCAGATTACAAAAAAAAATAAACACATGAGACAAATGAGGTACATTTAGAACATGTTTTAGTGCATGACATGCACACCTGTGAAGCTGCCCTGCATTGGGTAAGCCCTTTGTTTCTTGGAGGTGTGACCAACCAGGACCAGTTGAAGCAGAGGCATTTAGTGGCTTTGAGGGAAACACGTTATTGTTTGGAACAGTTGGAAGGGTGCAAGTTCACAGCTTCTCTGGCAGCCACCCAGGAGCTCAAAGGCTTTAAGTGAGCACGTACACAGACCTAAGACTGCTCTGCACATGCCAGAATGACAAGTAAAACCAACTACAGTTAATATGCATTCCCACAGTGTTAYACCTTTTGGGGTGGAGGTGCCCTGGTACTCCCTAACTAGTCATAATACAAAAATGGATGATTAAGAGGACTGCCATTTATGAGAGAAGTCCTGAGTCACTCTGACATTGGAGCTGACTGTTCACATGTAGAAAGCAGACACATTTCATTGTTCACAGATTTAAACTTCTTTTCCCTCTCTGTTAAAACACATCTGACAGASCCTTTGGCAGTACTTTTGGAAGCAGCCAATCTGTGATATATGACTATATCTGACAGTTGCTCTTTTTCAAAAGCTCCTACAAATTGTTCAGTCCACGTCAGTTTGACAGGTTGCACTGCTGCAGCTGCAAGYAGGCTGTGATCTGGGATGCTCAGAGCTTCCACAGAGGCATTCTGAGCCCTCAGCAAGTAGCCTGTGCCTGCTCTGTGCCCAGTTTCACAGCAGGATTGTGTCCCTGCCATTCCTTAGTATGTCAGCTGCTTCATCCTGAAATAAGCAGCAWGTTAAAGCATTTATTGCTTTAACATTAAAAGGTACTGTCATCTCTGAAGTGCAGCAGGACTTTTGGGAGGAAATCCTCCCAAAACCACAAGTAAGATTTTACTCAATCACCTTAAAATTGCAGTTTAATTTGCATCTCAAGAAGATAAAAGCAAAGCCACCCAAATTACCGCAAAACAAGCTACAATGTAAACTCGGATCAAAACAGCTGCTGGTGGGTAACTGYCTTAACACAAGACTTTAGCCAAGGTAAAGACATTTACTTTCTTTAGCAGGGCGAGCCATATTGCAGTTACAGAGAGGTAAAAATACACCTGGCTCCAYGGCACTGGTCTGAATGCAACACCCTGAAGTTCACCAGCTCATCAGTATTATATTTAGCAGCCTGTGTTGTAATTTATCATCCCCAGTGAGGAAAAATATAACCCCCCCCAACCCACTTTCAGCTTTGACTTCAGTACACCTAAGATGTGTGTTGAACAACACTTCTGTTTGATTTGTTGTTTGGTTGGGTTTTTTTTTTAAATAAAAGTGGCCTGAATACTGGATCTTCCTACTYTGTCTGGTCATCTTTGCTGCCAGTCCTAACAGCAAGTTTCTGAACATCACTGAGTTCTGCAAGTAACAACACTGAAAAAAAAGCCGCCATCACGATTCAGGCTTATGTTTACTTTCAMACATATTCATTATTTCTTCAAGACAGTGCTCTGTATGGAAGAGGGACATGCAAACAAACCTGCATCCCATGTCTGCTGACTTGGTCCTCTTGCTGCTGTGTCTGGCTTTGCCATTCCAACTGTCCACATCATAGCAGCTGCAAGAAAAAAAGGAATCACCTACATAAAATATTGGCCAGTGTAGCTCAGAGGAARTAAGTATTTAGCTGTACCTAAAAATACAAACCCTTGTCCCTGTAAGTGCTTTTAAAACATTTGGTTTCCCTAGGCACTGAGAYGGCAAGGTGGGAGAAAGCCAAGGCAGTGCATCCATTCAGTTTTTAAGAAAGTTCCAGAGCACAAATAGCTAAGAGTCAATATAGTCTTCTCTGTGGATTAAAGAAAGCAAAATTCTAGAATCAGGGTCCTCATCTCCTTTATTTTCTTGATTTATGGCTTTTATCTTAAAAAAAAAAACCTATTTATCAGGGAATGATGGTAATACAAAAGTAACCAGAGGTTAACTAACACAGCTTACTCGTTCTGCTGAAGGTACAGCACACGAGCAAGGGATTACAGGAGTTGTCAGAGTGCAGGTTTTCTCTCTGGCCTGTTTTGGTTCCATGCTGTCAAAATACTAGCTATTTCTGTTTTGGTTCCAATAGCAACTKATGTTTGGGGGTTTATTCTTGGGATGGATCCCTAAATTAAAAAAGAATACAAACCATTCTGAAGTCAGTGTAAGGGAACTAGTTTCAAATGAGTTTTTATTTAAGTGTGCATCATTTTCCCTGTTTTTATAGAAGCTAAATAAAATAAGCCAAGGCAAACACAGTGCCTGCTTTTTCACAGTGATGTTTTTGCATCTAGAGGGAGCCACAAAATGTGGTCTCGCAAAGGAGACACTGATGTTCGGCACAAGAACTTTTTGTTCAGTATTTTTTTTTTGCTGAACTGCATTGTCCTTTAGGGAAACTCTTGTTTGTTAACTGAAGCATGTGAGAGACTTCCTCTAGATTGTCTCAGGTCAGTATAACAGAATCTCCTGTAAAAGGGAGGGCAGCTGAGGCCAACTGAGAGACTGCTTGGAACACATAAAAGCATTTATGCAACATTAAATGCTTGGAAAAAAAAAAATCAAAAAACAGCAGCCAGGTTGTAGGCATCCAAACATTTGGAAATAACCCTTCATCTTGAAAGTGATGTAATGAAAAAGTCACTGAGGTCCATGAAGCACTTGAGTACAGACCCCATGAGTGCTGAGTCTCTTGCCTTCCAACAATCTTGATCTTAAGCACATGGGAGACCATGGTGGTTAAACAGCCCRAGAGAGCCAAGGTTAAGAGATGACTGATCCTGTTTGCAGAGCAATACCTGAATGGAGCCCTCTGCACAGTGAGGAGCCAAACAATGAACAGTAAAGCAAATACCTTGTAAGCACTGCCATCTGTACAGTGCAGAGGGCAAGAGGGGGCTGCAGGAAGCATGCAGCCTCATCACAAATGTAAAGTGTGTCTGTAAAGAATACAAGGGAGGAATAAGTGTATTGAGTGAGCATCACCTAATCACAGAACTTGAAAAACACTGCACACCTCACACAGGGCTTTGCAGAAAAAAAAGGAGGCATATTCTGCACTATGTCCATGAAAGGATAAATCTGCTTCTGAACATTCRGCTTCACAAGGTACATGTGGGCTCCATTTGGCTAATTAGAGTTAGCACCATTGTAACTGATAAAGAAGGCCTTCTACAAATGGTCTGTGCCAGAACATAAATATGCACCATTCTTAAGGCAAGAAAGCAGTTATGAGAGTGCTCCTTGCTTTGACACAGAAATAGTTGTTTTAACAGAGTTTAATCTGGCTAGAAACATTAACATWCTAATCTTACTCACAGGAATATATTAATGCAGGGAAAATGGGCTCATTTCTCTCCTGTGCAGTTTCTACCAGCATTCTCAGTGGCCCCTTGGGACAGAGAACAGCCATCAGATCTGCAGAAAGAAAAGGACCAGTCTCATCTTGAACTGTCATGCATATTTTACATTCTTTATCTTTAAGAAGACATTATCCCCTCAAATTYACATCTATCCATATAAACCAGATGATTTCCTGAATGGCACTTCCCACCACTTTGCRTAACTCTAGCTGTTCTAGTCCCTGAAAGTGTTGTTCACTTAAAATACTATCTCCAAGTCTTAATATAATAAGAGTTTTCACTGTGCTAATCCTATAAAAAGCCCCTTGAGAATACCACGAGTTCTTTGAAAGCAGTCAGCAGCATTTCACTGAGATGTTAAATTTAATTAGAGGAGSAGTGGGGGTACTTTGTTCACATTCCACAATCCATCACTGCTTACACTGTCTCCATGTTTCACATGAATGAAGGCCTTTGCTCCAGTACCTCATGCTTTCCCTCCCTCCTTCACCAGATCTCCTCCCTCTCGTTCTGCAGGTTCTTGAAACCTCACACCAAAATCCATGATCTCTCGATAACAGTAAATAAAACCTGCAAGACTATCAGGCTGCTATGGATAAAAATCCAACCACCCCCACCATGCAGCTAGGCAAGGTTCGGTCCTTCCCTGCCTTGGGGATCCATTTTGAAAGACCTGACAGGAGTACACTGCCTACACGAGGAGTCGACTTAATTGCCCATCTAAGTCTAAAGCTCTTAGCACCCTACAGTCCTATTTTTGAAGAACATACAGAGTCCTGAGATTGCCTCAGAGTGACCTCTCCAGGAGCCACACTTTGGAAGTCACAACCCAGACTTACCATAGATGGAGATTGCACCTAGAATCACCCATGCTGACCACTCAGGTAGATATTTAATGAACACCAATGCCATTAGAGCACTGATCATAATGAGATAAGCTTGCTGGAGCTGCAAGGGACCTTTCCAGTGGATGCAAATCATTCCAACAGCTCCAAAATTCCAGATGACTATGAACAGAGTGGGGTAATCCATGGCCACATTGTACGTCTTCAAYACTTCACTGGAATACAAGAAGAAAATTCAGCTAAGCAATAAAAGCAAGTGGCATGCAAAGCATCCTRCTGGCTCCAATTAAACAAACAAACCCTCAGCAACACCAGGAGGAAGCAGAACAGAGCAACTCTCATGAAAGGGGAACCTGCCCTTTGGCTACTTGCTGCTCTGAGCTCTCCTGCACCCTGCTGCATGAGATGGATGTGCTGTGTTACAGACCAGCACCACACTACACTGCCTTAGTCCTGAATGCAACAGTGAATCCAAAGCTTTGAGCAAGCAGGATTTCAAATCTTAAAASAACATAGGCCTGTGGCTAAATGATTGTCTGCAGAAAAGAAGTCATATAAATGTTATCCCACTAGGTGCCATCACAACATGCTCATGGTTAAAAAAGAAAGGTCTTGACAAATGTCACCACAWGTTAGAAGTTTGCTTCCACCTGAACTGGGAAATAAGGGAATGAGCTTGAAACAATGTTGTCTGAGAAAAAGGCAGGAGAAGCAACTCAGGACTTAAAGTTCCTTTCCATATGCTTCCCAGCCCCTAATCCAGGGCCTCTGTACCACAAGGTTCAGCCTGTTCATTTCATGCTCACAGTATCACTTCCCAGCAATTTTTGTAGAGTAAACACTGTGAAATCTGGCATTGACTATTAAAGATGTCATCTTCCACTTTAAAAAAAAAAAAAAAAAA